>NW_027506099.1:0-135044 GCF_021521415.1 Bidens hawaiensis
TGATTAGGGGTCCAATTTGTTAGCAATTTTTGTGAGGAAATGCATGCAATAAAATCCTGAACCAAATAACAAGTACCAAACACATCTTTGAAATACACTTTTTAATATAGGTGAAATAAACGTTTGCTTAGATAACCCAATCACTCAGTGGTTTAGAAGTTGGTATAAATGTTAATGATCTTAATGCTACAAGAAAACTTTTCAAAATTTGTATGTTTAGTTACAAATATCTGCATGTGATATGTAGACTGTATATATTTTATCTCTGAAAAACAAGTAACACCTAAAAGTCTGGTTTATGTTTGATACACACTTTTAAAACATAGACTTTTTGGTCATTTTTATAAGTGATTTCATACTTCTTTAATAACACATTTAATTTTAAAAAAGATCATAATCATCAAGAGAGTAAGTATAACATCTATATTCAAACACTAATGTATGTTTGAGACTGATCCCTATGAAGTTCAGAGATAATAATATAGGTGATTTATATATGTGATCACTACCATAGTTAGTGAGAAGTTTAAGTGGTGTTCACTACCATAAATAGTGAAATGTGAAGAGGTGATCACTAATGAATATGTATACAATCATACCTTGATTATTCAGAAGTTGATTTAGATATAAAGTATTGATGGATACCATCGAGTGACTGCACGATGAGTTGGTTAAATTCTATATTCAAATACTTATCTGTATCAGAGAGAAATTATATTGATCCCTGCGAAGATCAGAGAGAAATTATATAGAGTGATCACTGCCATGGTTTGTGAGAAGTTTGAGTGGTGTTCACTATCATTAGTGAGATGTGAAGAGGTGATCACTAAGAAAATATAAAGTATTGATGGATACCAATACCATCGAGTGACTGCAAGATGAGTTGCTTAACATACATTCAAATCACAAGAAATATTGTGTTTAGGTTTTGATTCTTCTCTAATTTCAACCTTGTTTACATGTTTTCATCTTATAAGTTATTTGCAACAAATATTATTTTATAAGCTACTAGTTTTTATCCCCCATATTAAGGGGTTGTTTTACATTATTCATTTATAATATTTATATATATTTCTGGATTTTAATTTTACTTATTGTAAAAAGTTATAACATACTTAGAATTTTATTATGAAAGGGTTTCACAAATAAATGAGATGTTATAACTCGGTTTTAAAAGCTATTTGGGTTGGTGAGACTCGAATAAATGATATCTTTTTAAAAAAATATCATTATTTTATATGATATCTTTTTTAAAAAAAATATCATTTTTTTACTATAAAATTGTTTTCTTATTCAATTATAAATGATATCTTTTTTTAAAAAAAATCGAATAACTAATATTTAATATATCCTTATTTTATATGGTAGCTTAAGAGAATATAGAGAGGTTTCATTATATATATTTAAGATGTGCAACAATTTTTTTTATAAACTTGCAAACTGTTTTTAAAAGTGGTAATTAGACCGGTTTATAAAATTTAACTAAAAATATTTATCTATTTAAATTTTGTTCAACTTTTAAAACTCTTACATAAATTCCTCATATTTATCTTAAAACAATATCTATTTATTTTTTTATTAAAATTATTATGTTTCTTTTTCTTTCACACATACAAAAATATATGAAATGGTTTATATGGAGTGAATAGTAGTCCATTATATAGGGAATCACTATTCAATCCATATACTATATCATTTTTAGAGAATCAAATGGAGTGCAAAATTAAAAAACCTTAAACTTTTCTTTGAGTTATAAGGCTGTGGATGATATAGGAATTCCAGTATAAATGCTCAAGGTTTATATAATTCTTGCACTACGTTTACATTTAGTATGTGTCACTTAGTATCGGGATCGTCTCACGGTTCGTGGAGATTTAAAGCGAACTAAAATGTCGAGGCTTTTTTCAAATATCCATTTGATTTAAACTCTCATCATTTTCCCGGGCTTTTGACTGACAATAATAAACTAATAAGTTTATAGTTGGTGGATTTAAATTTTTTTTGTTTCATTAACCTTTTAGATTGACCCGATTCAAACTTTCGAATTGTATTTGACATCATAAAAAAATCAAACTATAAATAATCTAAGATTCTTAACCATCAGCCACCATTAGTTTATGTCCTTATTTTATTTATTTTTTTACTATTCCATAATACAATGATGAATCATTAATAACATGGGTCTTACTCTTAATTGTGACCAATCAACAATTTCTTAATAAACAAAGCTCAGTTTTAAAAGACGTAGTACATAACCCGTATAAATTGGAGGCCCAAAGTCATTGCTCCAAAATATTAATCTCTTTAGAAAGTCAAAATTTTAGTTAACTACTTATAAAATCTAAAATATATATCATTTGTTATCATGTCTAGATAACAAACATATACAAAAGTACATAAAATTATATTATTTAATTAATAATCGTATTAATCATATTCAATTAAATATTATGTTACAGAGTAAAAAGGTTTTTGATGATGAATACTCCATGTCCATGACATACATGTATCCATTATTTATCGATACCCACGTGACTCCATCATACACGTCAAAGCTTTAATACGTATTTACCTAATTACTACATACCTATCACCGACAAATAATAACTAACACGAAAACAAAATCTTTATCTAATTACCCAATAAATTATACTTACTTTGGGACGAATCACATAACTTGTGGATCACACACACAAGCTATAGCTTCAATACTACATTGTTAACTGTGAAAAAAACCGCATTACATGTATATACAGCACAAGGCAATTTTGTATCCACCTGCTCCCCTCACTTTCTCTTTCATGTCAAATTAACAAAACTACTATTTATAAGCTATTAATATGAGGTTGCTAGTGTTTATCAATAAGACATATCGAAGTGAGATTGAGTTGAGTACCAACCATCTTTAAAAGGATTCCTTATTAAGTCAAACCAACATAACCTCAAAAGTCAAAGCAATCACCATACAAGTATACAACAATCAAATCAAATCAAAACCCGGCCCAAAAGATGAGCTGAAAGGTCCAGCCCATTAACCCACGAAGACGACGTCGAATTAGTTTTTACGATCTTAGAGAGAGAAAGCTTTAAGAGAGAGAAACTCGAGCTCGAAGAAGAACAAATAATCAATCAATCGTATAACAATAATAATAATAACACAAATCAATACCAATCAAACAATCAATCGCATGTATGTTATTATTATCATCATACATGCATATCCTCTGGTGTATTAATTAGGGTTCAATTTCAAAAACTATCCGTTCAATCAAATGTTATCTCGTTTTGTTCTTCCAGGGCTCAATTCGTTTCAATAATTGAAATTATTGCAAATGGCGCCAATTCATCAACCGAGGTGTTTGCCGTTCAGGTATTTGTTTCAGAAACCCTAGAATTGGACGAAATGTTGTGTGCAGGGTAAACCTAGACTTGGTACCAGTTAGGGATTTGTTGTTAGGGTTTATTGTGTGTTTGATTGTGTAATTGGAGTGTTGTATTGGTGTAATTGGTTGAATGCATGTGTGAAGTTGATCAAATGGGAAAGTGAGTGAAACTAGGGTTGTTTTGTTTTTTGTTGGTTTTCAGGTGTGGTGTTGATGAGATATATGTCATTTGAGCTTGTTGTTTAGTGTTAATCTTGTTTATAATGGCTAGTGGTTGTGATCGTGTACTTGTAGGAGTTTGCAGACTCATTTGGCTTGTGGTTAATCACTGTTTGTTTGCATGCGATTATGGTACTAATAATACACGATCTAAAAAATATCCAAGTTTGTTTGCTTTGTTTATAACGGTGAGTAGTTGTGATCATGCACTTGTAGGAGTCTGCAGATTCATTTTGGCTTCTTGTCTGGTATAACTTTGGTTGTGATTAATCGTTGTTTATTGTTTCTTTGGTTAGGTTAATGAATGATTAGTATGCGATTATGATACTACTAATGACATGATCTAAAGAAAATCCAAGTTTGTTTGCTTTGTTTATTAACATCGTTTAATGCTTGAAATGTTTAGACCGTAGAAAGTTTCCACGCGCAAGTTTGTTATTTTTTTTCTTTGTGCACTATCATAGGTGATATATACCTTCTCTTCTTGCCCGTCTATCCCTAACCCGTAATGCATAAGTTGTTGACACGAATTCATTTGGCATACCATTATACATCTAGCTTTGATCTCTTTAGCTTAGTATGCTTGTAGTTTGTTGAGATGATATGGGCATATGGTGTGAACATTGACGGACTAGTAGAAACAATCATGAAGTTGGATTTTTTTTTAACATCTTGACTTGGGGCATTATCCAATGAATGATACAAATGAATTAATGTTATTCAAAACTTTTGAGTGTTTATTTCTACATATATGCAATTTGAACAAGGAAATAGATTTGCTTGAATGCTCGACTATGAACCAACTTGCTTCATTTGAACAGGAAAATAGATTTGCTTGAATGCTTGACTATGAACCAACTTGCTTCAGTTGAACAAGGAAATAGATTTGCTTGAGTCCTCAGCTATGAACCAACTTGCTTTATTTGAACACGGAAATAGATTTGCTCGGGTGCTCGACTATGAACCAACTTGCTTTATTTGAACAAAGAAATAGATTTGCTTGAGTCTCGACGTTGAACCAACTTGCTTTATTTGAATAAAGAAATAGATTTGCTTGAGTGCTCGACCATGAACCAACTTGCTTTATTGAACAAGGAAATAGATTTGCTCGAGTGCTCGACTATGAACCAACTTGCTTTATTTGAACAAAGAATAGATTTGCTTGAGTGCTCAACTATGAACCATTGATTTTAGATATTGTTTGATTATTTCCCTTCTTGACATGTTCAAAGTTTTTTTATATCTTTAATCATTTCCTTTTTTTGTGCATACACATGATATCTCTATAGCAATGAGAGTGAAACCTGTAGGTCATTATAGCGGGAATGCATGGTAGTCAAGTAGTCAATGCTGGGGTTGATTCCATGGGTGGAGTTATTGATGGTGGAGTTGAAGTTTCTTCTACACCATCTGCACAACAATCATCATATCTTGAAAAAACTCAAACAGAACTCAGGTTTAATTCTTTTTTTTATTGATGATTTCTGTTTAATTCTTCTTTTCTTTCTTCAAATCAAGCTTATGCTTGATAATTTTTTTGCAGGGAGACTTTCACTGCTGCTGAGAAGTTTAAAAGAGAATTAGAGTTTTTACAAAAGTATTACAATTTTGTCATTTTTGTTTGTATTTAAAGATTTGAACACTTTGTGTTTATTGATTAGTTGTTGATATTTGCAGGGTGGTGATCCGTTAGATTTAAAAGTTGAGAATGGAACCTCAGTCAGCTTGCAGTCCACATCCCTGCTTGATCAGCATCCAGAGCAATTTGTGACAAGGTTCGTATGTATTTCTAAAATATAACCTTAGAGGTGGCAATGTCGATTCATATACCTGTGCGTGAGTTGGTTCAGGTTATGTTATATCTCAACAGGTCAAGTTGTTAGGCTTGTAAACAAACTAATGGACATGAACGAACATGTTTGTGTTGTTCTTTTAATTTTAACTGAACAAACACTTGAAGACGAACAATTAAAGGAACAGGGTTTTCTTGTTCATGTCTGTTTATGTTCTTTCATTAATAGTATAGATGGACGGTTCACGAATGTAAACGAACAAGCATAACTAAACATAGACGAACTTCAAAACTTGGCTGAAATTTGACAATTAGTTAAAAGTAATGTGAAAATTAATTGTTGGGCCTAAAAAGTTATGAAAGCTAGACTAAGTTGTGATTGGCCTAGAAAATTTAATACATTAACAAACGTAAGTGAACAGACAAACAAATTTAAATGAACGCTGTAAACGAATGTTCACGAACGAACACGAGATAGTTTATGTTTTTCATTTATTAGTTAATTATTAAACAAGCAGAAACGAACTTCCCGCCAATTGGTTCCCTTACTGATCACTGAACGTTCGGTTCGTTTACGTTTTACAGTCCTACAAGTGGGTGAAAAAAAATACTTTACAGGAGACGAATTAAATGGGTCGGCAGTCGTTCAAAGTGTATATCAGTGCATTAAACCTCCCAAACGATTTTATTTAAGAAACTTGATTGTTAGTGAAACAATATGACTTATACAGTTACATTAAATGCTGCTTTGTTTTTTTAAACAAAAGTTCAAAAATGCTGCCTGATCTGCTCATTTGTCACCTCTAAGTATCACATCATTGTTAGTAAGTTTGCTTATACTTTTTTTTAATGGTATTTTAGTGAAGTAAAAGGCAGTTTTGCAATAACCGCTTCACCTCATGGAGATTCTGTTGAAAGTAGTGGAAGGCTCGGGGCTCCTTCAGTTGGTGAACCGAATAGTGCCGATAATCTTATGTTATTTGACTGTGAAAATAAGTTTCATGAAGTTGAAAAAAGACCCCTGCATCTTCATGTCAATAATACTGTATCTGATGTGGCATTAGACTTGCCCAAAAAGTCATATAAACGTAGGAATAGATCACGGTCAAACCGGGACGGGGGTCGGTCAAGTTCTACTGATGCGGGCCCTCGCAAAGGTCAACCCTTTTTGACTTCTCGTCATGCACCAAAGGATGCTAAGAGAGTGGAACATGATGATGATAGTCAGGAGCCAAAACATTTGTCAAATTCCAATTCGGTCCCTAAAAGTCCTGTAAAGTCAACTCAACCTGATATTCAAGAAACCTTAGGGCATGTAGAGCAGGAAACAGGTACAAAGGGATTTGAATCCAAATCATCAGGCAGCAGAAGTATTCCAAGTGTAGATGACAAAAATGAGGACGAATCAGTGGCTGTTATGAAAAATGTTGATTCCAATGGGACTATGGAAGTTAATTTAGCATTAAACGAAGCACCGAGTATCGAGGGCAGTGATGTAAATACACTGAATAATGATAAGGCATTAAACACTGTTAATAATACTTCCAATCCGTGTTCTGCAAGCCACAATGACAATGGTTCTACAGTTAAGGAAGTTGAAGATCTAAAAGGATCTGAATCTGCTTTGCAACATGAGTCTGCTATATTAACCTCAACCAAGGAACACGAAGACTCGATTTTAGAAGAGGCTCGAATTATAGAGGTTTAGCCATTATGTATTTATTTTGAAGTAAATGGTATTTATCTTTGCCATGCACGACTCTTCTTATTTGTGATTGTTTTGCAAACAGGAAAAGCGTAAGAGGATTGCCGGATTATCGTTTAGGGTCTTTAAATCAGAGAGTCATCATATGTCGCATTGGCATTTTGTTCTTGAAGAAATGTCATGGTTGGCTAATGATTTTGCACAGGTTCGGTTAGTTTTTTAAATGAATTATTCAACTTATTAGCACTCTTCATTCCCTTTCTATGTTTTTCCTTTTACAATATCTTACACTTGGTATTTTTTATTTGTTATTTGTTCGTCATTCATAGGAGCGCCTTTGGAAAGCTACTGCAACTGCTCAAATTTCTAGGAGAGCTGCTTATAGTTCACAAGCCAGAATTCAGCAACAAAATTCACTTTGGCAGCAAAAACAAGTTGCTCATACCTTGGCAGAAGCTGTCATGGACTTCTGGCACACAGTGCAGGTGAATTTAATAAGTTATAATAACATATTATAAACAGATAAATTTGTATTCCCTTGATGCAAAGATTGTTGTATCGGATATATCTTTTTCTAATTTTACCTATTGCCTCATTAGCAGCCACTACAAGATGTTGGCAAGATTGATTTTAGTGATTGCTTTTAAAGTTAAAACATTAACAAAGCTAATTGATTCACAAAACTCATAAACATCAATGCTTTCAGAAGAAAACAATTATCAACTCTGTCAGGAATTATTGTAATTTCAATGTTAAATGACCAAATTCACACACATATTATTATACTTAAGTTATATGAATTAAGGGAGTTGAATGCTAATAGCTTTATATGTGACAGGTGAAATGCAATGGCTTGGAGTTTGAGGGCTCTAAAAAAGATACTAAACTTGGGCTTCACCAATACGGGCTGAGATTCTTAGAGTACAACAGCTCTCAGGCTCAGTACAGCTCAGCTCAAGCACCTATGACTCCTGATAGGATATCTGATCTTGGCACTATAGGCATTTCATGGGAGGATAATTTAACAGAAGTATGGACTGTCACTAAAATTGGCGGGTTGGGTATTGGGTCAAAATTGTTTCTGACATGTCACAATGTTAACGAAAATCATATTTTGTACTATAATTTTTGTTTTTATCAATATTTAGTGTCAGATGATTAACAAATGTCATGTTTCAGTAATAATATAATTTTTAATAAAATGATTTTTCAAACTGGTATGCATTGAAATATATTTTGGTCATTTTTCTTTTAGTTTCTTACTTCCTTTTTGTGTGCAGGAGGACCTGTTTTATACTGTACCACCTGGTGCGATTGAGGACTACAGAAAATCTATTGAATCACATTTGCTACAACTTGAGGTAAATACATGACTCAAGAGTGATATCATGAAAGTATGTTATTTCTGTTGTTACAAGGCTTGTTTGTGTGTAATTTTCTTTCATGTCATTTTATCTTTTTTTTATTTAGGTGTTTACTGTTATGACCACTGAACAATAATATGCCCACCTTTTTCTTTTTAGTTTTGTCTGATGATATATTTTTCTCTTCCTTAGAGAACTGGTAGTAGCATGCAAGAGGAAGTGGATGCCAATGGATATGATGCTGTTCCAGGTATTATAAGACTCGGTGCAGTTGAGTGGGTAGGGTTACGGGTCAAAATCCACGGGCTGGTTGACAGAACATTTTTTGTTCACGCTATTTTGACTTTTCAAAAAAATAGCATGCAAAGTATGATTACAAAGTAATATTATTTCAATAACAATCAGATCTTTTGATTAAAATGATGTATGATGTGTTACGCGTTAAAAGACACGTTGGGACGCTTTTCGACCAACAATCTATTTTTTAATTCAACTATTTTTTAATATTACATAGGGGTGTGCATAGGTCGGTTTAGGTCAGTTATGGGCTCAAACCGAACATAAGGGTATGTAGGAAATTCAAACCATAGTCCAGCATATGATTTTGGTTCCATAGAACCCTTGCACAACAAGCAGATGCAGCAATGTATTCAGCTTCTGCAGTAGAAATTGACACTATAGTCTGCTTCTTGCAGGACACTAATCTGTTCCCTTGAATTTGACATAAAACCAAAAATTCGATTTTTAAGTTTTTGAAAGCATTTGGTTTTGGTTTGGGTTCAGTTAGGTTTTTTTGATTTTACCATTTGGGCTTGAGATGTTTAGGCCATAAAATAATAGAGCCCAAAACAATGAATTTAGGCCTACAACTTTTTGTTAAGTAATGATTAATTGGTTATCTATAAATTAAATTGTACGGGTTACACTATTTATTAAATTCTTATAAATTACTTAAAATTCAAAGTTAAGATAGGAAGTCCATATATTCGGTTCAGTTTTTCGGTTTTAGTTGCATGCAATACCGAAACCAAACAAAAAATTCTGTTATTATGAAAACAGAAAACCAAACCGTCGGCTTTTGTTTGGGTTCACTTATTTCGGTTATGGGTCTATATTTTTTACTTTCATGCACACGATTTGACTCATTTAAGATAATATGTGACTTGATTTGATCAGTAGAAAGTTCTAACCATGTAGCCATTGAATCACTAGATGATACACTTGAAGAGGATGAGGGAGAAACGAACCCGTATTATCTACCAGGAGCATTTGGAGGTAATAGGTCATCAGACCCCGCTCAAAAGAAAAAGAAACACTTCAGGTCATATGGGCAAAGATCATACGATACGGGGCACGGTTCTCCATTCATGCAATCCCATGAAAGAGCTATCGGGACTCAACCTTCAATATTAAGTGGGAAACGACCCACCACCAGTATAAACGTTTCAATTCCCACAAAACGTGTGCGTACCGCTTCCAGACCGAGGTTTACTGGACCCACGGGCTTCGTTCAGGCACCGAATGGACCCGATGCTTTAAGTGGTGATAACAATTCATTTCAGGATGAACAAAGTTCTTTACATGGTGGTTCCCACATGCTCAACAATATGGATGTGGAATCAGGTGGGGAGTATGAAAAGCAATCTAATTTTGACCCGACAGAAGTATCCAACCGACCTAAAAAGAAAAAGAAGACTAAACATCCTGTATGCAAATAACTAAATATTTAATTTAGCTTCAAAAATACCATTTAGTTTCCATACCCGTCTTTTAGATTTTAATTTTATTTTTATGCTATTGCAGGGATCCATGTTTGGTCATCAATGGCAGCTTGATCCTGATTTTCAGAATGATCAGGTGATGTTGCATTACTTTCTTTCAACCCGTCTGACTTATTGGATTGGAGAAAAAACATAACCTAAATTAACTCAAAATGTTCATAAATGGATAAAAATTGCCACCTCTAAATTGTGGTCATACTGTGAATTACATACTCAACTCAAACGACTTTAAGGTTCTTTTTATTCATTAGTAATTGACATGCATTCATGTTCTATGTAATAATACAGAATAATCACTTGAAGAGAAGGCTGGATAATCGCCAACTTGATTCCAATGGAAACGGCGGTATGCTTTGTTGTTGTCATAATATGTTGCATCCCAGAATGTAAATTTAATACATAAAATCTCCTACATCACTTTCTGCAAATGAGTTGGATTATATATATAGATTTTGTAGTCATGTTTAACAATTAACGCACCTGAAGATGATTTGTTTAATCAAACATATCATGAAAAATTTGAAGAATGTTATCAATCAGTGCACTATCATTCTGACTCCATTTTTCATTTTTTTCAGTAGCTTCTCAAACAAGTAACATGTCCAATTCAAGTAAGTTCATGAAATTACTTGTTCGTGATCGTGGTAGGAAAGCTAAATTGCTTAAGGTACTATGAAGTGATTTGTTAACCTTCTAATGGTTCTCTGGCTTGGCTTCTTAATCTTTTATGTATCTATTTATTTATTTATATAATCTCTGCAGACCCCTTCTGGACAGCAAGGTTCCGGAAGTCCATGGTCCTTATTTGAAGATCAGGTTATTTTCTTATTTATGTTATTGTGTTTTATATTGACAAATTGATTGTATCATATTGATATATAAGAACATTGTATGTGATCTCAGGCCCTTGTTGTGCTGGTTCATGATATGGGTGCCAACTGGGAGCTCGTAAGTGATGCAATTAACAGCACTTTGCAGTTTAAGGTAACTACTGTGTTAAGTGTGTTCGTTCATGATTTCTATTATATCTATTATATAATTTGCTAATATTTTGTTTTAATCAACGTGTGAAGTGCATTTATCGTAATTCCAAAGAATGCAAAGAGCGACACAAGTTATTATTGGATAGGAATAATGGTGATGGTGGTGATAGTGCTGAGGATTCAGGGTCCTCTCAGTCTTATCCATCTACTTTGCCTGGAATTCCAGAGGTAATATTTGTTTTTATACATGTTAGTAGACGTTCAATAAATGATTGATACGTCATTACATTAAATATTTTAAAAACTGTGGTAAAGTGATCTAAGAGGTTGTATAGGTATTAAAAATACACTTTGGAGTACTTTCAAGGTTCGACCCGTTTGACACACTTGACCTGCTTCTTTGTTAGCAATTATTTTTGTTTGACCCTTTTGTCTTGCTTAAGATATGGGTGTGCGTGAGTCGGTTTTGAGCTTAAACCAAACTAAAAGATGAAATTTTGGTTTTTGAAAACTGTTTGGTTTTACCATTTGGGCTTGAAAATTTTGGGCCTAAAAAAACTCAAAACAGTAAATTTGGGCCTGAAATTTAGGGCTTCATTCATCAATGTCTTATAGATTACTTTTACTTAAAATCAGGTTTTTTTGGTTTGTTTTGGTTCGGTTTGGTTGTTTTACGGATTTTGGTTGATGCAAAACTGAAGCAGAACTGAAAAATTGGTTTTTTAGAAAACTTTATACAAACTGTCGGTTTCTTTTACCGGTGGGTTTGGGTATTTTTGTTGGTTATGTTGATTATTCTGTTTATGGTTTCATTTATTTCGGTTTCATTCTCAATCACAGTTTGAGATTAAACATAACTACAGTCAACCTGTATATAAGTAACGGATCTTGATAGTTGCTTTTGTTTGTTTGTTTGTGTATATGACGCAGGGAAGTGCAAGACAATTGTTTCAACGCTTGCAGGGACCAATGGAAGAGGATACACTCAAGTCTCATTTTGATAAGATTATTACGATTTGGCAGAAACAACATCATAAATATAAAAAACCACCAAAGGTGACTGTTTTCGACATTTTCTTATTTATATACACTTATTAATTTAATATTTAATGCATAATTTGAGTTTTGAACTGGTGTAACTTATTTGATTTATATTTTTCTTGTTTTAGAAGGAAACTTACGACCCAAAGCAACGCCAGCCGGAGCATAATTCTCACACATTCGCTCTCTCTCAAGTCTGCCCTAATAATATTAATAATGACGGACCCATTCTTACGTAAGCTCTTTATTACAAGTTTAATTATTTAGTCTTTTGTGATTTAACATTTTAGGTGACAATTATTTTATTAATTTTCATTGAAGGCCTCTTGATCTTTGTGAGGCAATTTCACCTAGCCAGGATCATGTTTCTGTTGGTTATCAAGGCACTCATGCTGGAGGGTTACCGGGCCCAAACCATGGTAATCTAGCATCAACGGTTTCTGGGCCTGCCCCTTCTTCCTCACTACCGGGCTCTTCTGCAATGGGCCATGGTGGTCACTTAGCCTCTGCATCTACTCCACTTAGTCCTGCACTTAGGTAATGCTGAATTATCCAAATTATATATGGTAATGGCAATATAGACCCGTTAATGTAACATGGTTTTTCTCTTATTTATAATTTAGGGAGGGAAGATACGGTATTCCTAGAGCGGCTCCCTCATCAATAGACGAGCAACATAGAATCCAACATTTGAATCAAATGTCTGCAAGAAACATGCAACAGTCAGGCTTGCCACCTGGGCCCCACTCAGGAACTCGCGTGTTACCCGGTGGGACCGGTATGGGTGTCATGAATGGAATAAACCGAGGCATGACAATGGCTAGACCCGCATATCAGGGAATTGCTTCTCCATCGATGTTGAGTCCTGGTGTGCCATCTGGCAGTATGCACCCAGGACCCACTCCTAGTCAAGGGAGCTTAGTCAGACCTCGTGATGCGTTGCATATGATGAGGGTAATTTTTAGATATATTGCCCGTTTCTGTTTAAGCTATTTTTTTATTTGACTCGTTTTTTGTTGCAGCCGAACCAGAATAGTGAGCTTGGAACAGGGTCTTTTCCAAATCAGAATAACAATATTCAAACACAGGGTCAACCATACCCACATCCGATGTCCCCTCAACCGTCTCCACATATGCCACAACATCTTCAAGGACTGCCAGCTCACCCAGCCCATGGAATGCGTTTGTTTAAAGAGAGACAGCTTCACCAACAACGTCTGCTACAACAGCAATTTGCTACGTCCAATCCTGTGTCGCCACATTTGCATCAACAACCGCAACAAACTCAACTTCCTGTTTCGGTTTCATCTCCTCAAAGCAGTACACAAATGCAACCGCCACGTGGGCCGGTGCGTAACCTTATGGTCAAACAGCCGCCACGTCAGCCACCACAACCGTTTCAACCACCCGCCAGGAAACCCCACCCTCAGCAGGCGGTTAAGGTTATGAATGGCTTCTCGGGCGATGGCAGCGAGCAAAATGGTCAAGGGGTGGCGGCTGCATCTTTGAAGCAGTCAACACATGATTCCCGGTCAAGGTCAACTATCGGTCAAAGTCAACCACCAGCTGCTTCCACAAAGCAAAAGACTTCCCATGCTCCACCATTGGGTTCTATAACCACCAGCCTCCGTCAGCCTCATCTGCCACAAAAGGTCGGGAGTCAAACTCAAGCAACCGCTGGTCAAAGAATTATACCAAACCGAAAAGAAAATGCTTCTGAACCAGCTCATGCAACTGAGCCAGATATGCTTTCACCTCAATCAAATACTGCTGGCGGTGATGAACATGCTGGATTGGAGGTTAACCATGACGATGGTGGTGTATAGTGGCAAAAGCAGCCGTCTACATAGCTAATATCTCTCACCTAGCCCGTTAATTTTTGACCCGCATGGAGGACTCTTTTAACAGTTTTTGGGTGATGTGTCATTCACATGTAATAGGAATGTACAGGTTTGCTTCCTTTATTTTTCTGCAGCCAAATTTTGCATAGTATAAAGCTCTACAAAACTGAGGTTGCAATTTCAACCCATTTACTTATGAACGGGTTTATTAGAATTGTGGTATATTTTTTATCGGATTATTTTGAGTATGATGAAAGAATATAATAGCTAAAAAAGAAAATGGGTTAAACTTATTTGGTCTTGTTTAATAAAATAAAAATTCTAATCTGTGATAATAGCAATCAATACTTGTTCTGTAATTCATAATCAAACATATTAATCTGTAATAAGTTCCTTACGTATCGGTTCGCTGTCTTGTATGTGATTATGGTCACTAGTGACTATGGAGATGACAAAGGAAGGATGAGCTGGTGAGCGAACTGGTGTCTGCATCTGACACCGTAAATTGTAGAAAGATCAACAGTGAACTAATAATAAAAGATTTAAGCAATAGTCAAGTTTAACAAGAAAACGGCGGATCCATTCTGATTCAATTTGACCAAACTTGTTTGTGTGCACGTGGATCCAGGTTTAACCGGTAACCAGGCCAAACACAACTATTGCAATTCACTGTTAAATACATACGGATCGAGGGGATGATAGATTGGCCATTGGTTTCTTGGCATGGTCATTGGTTTCTTAGTATGTACACTAGTCATGGCTGCTGTGTTAACTATGTAGGATTGGCTGGTTAAGTAATGGAACCCAAATACGACCTATATTTTTATTCGTGTAAAAGATATCAACCCTAATACTTTGAACACTTAAAATGTATGAAAGGGTGATAAGTTGTGTGTAAGTTGCAGTTAAGTTGTACACATGTTAGTTAAACTAGTTGGAAGTTGTAGTAAATAGGTCGACGACTTGTTATAGATTAATTCAAACACGATTCATTTACTAAACCATGATACCTAAACTTGTATTATTTTTTTGTCATTCAGGGAATTGCCATCCGTAGTCCTGCCATAATGTTTTCTCACTTATTTCATTACATTAAACTAATTATCCTTTGGTATCATCTCTAGTCACTTAACAAATCTGTAACGATCTATAGAGAAGGGTGAGGAGAGTGTGTAAATAGTTCATTAGTTTAAGGTAAAGAAAATAAACACGAGAATGTATAAATTTATAGCGGTTTTGGTGGATGTTAACCAATTCACCTTACATCCACTCCTTGGTATCTACAGAGATGCAAGACTTAAATATTCTAGGGCCTGCTGCCCGACTCAACCGTAGACCCTTACCCCCCTCCCCCCCCCCCCCCCCCCCCTTCTTCTCTTAATCGTTGACTGAAGAGTAACATTTAA
The DNA here is from genome assembly GCF_021521415.1 of Bidens hawaiensis. Taxonomy (NCBI): domain Eukaryota; kingdom Viridiplantae; phylum Streptophyta; class Magnoliopsida; order Asterales; family Asteraceae; genus Bidens; species Bidens hawaiensis. The sequence goes on from NW_027506099.1 coordinate 15,516, forward strand.
GAATTGCACCAAAGTTTGAACACTTCTTTCGGAAGTAATTTTCAAACATTTATTTATGGTTAACACATGTAGTGAAATCTTGTATTAGACTGTATATGTGAGTTTTCAACATATGTATTTGTTCTTAAGTTCCATGTTTATAAACCATGAATGATATTATGAAATTTTGGTTTATATCATAAAAGACCTTTTATACGTCACATAAAATGTAGTCGTGTACTCGTTTTTAGGTGATCTAAACTCAAATTAGGCACACTATTTTCCTTACATTGATACTTTTGTACATCAAAAATTGTGTAGACACATTGTTGACTTGAGATTTCAAATAATGACTTGATTAACTCGCTCAAGCGTTCTACATTCTCATCCCATCCCGTCAACTTTGGTTCTTAATTCTTATGGTCTCTATTCTTTAACTTTTGACCTTGCTTGAATACATGTACTTGACACGTTTAATGCACGGTCCAACCATGAGATCGATTGTGATGTTTTTATCCTTTTAACTTTTGTTAGATTGGTTCTACAGGTTATTTAGAAATTAACATTCTTATTTTTTTATTATTATTCTTAAACTAAAAATTATGTCAATCTTTCATAAGTACTACACGATTACAATAAAGAATGTTGGATGCTTGGATATGAATATGTGAATAATCATATTTATCATTTATATCATATGCTAATATTTTCAGTATCATGACAATAAGGAATTTATTTCACAATTTGTAACCACGTATGCCTTTATAAATCCAAATGTTGTGACAGACCGAACAAATAGAACGTCCTAACTTAGTGGTCATTGTCATTAGGTCTGGTCACAATTGTCTTTACCGTTTATGATTAAACCATCATTATTGATCCTAGGGTTGGTGGTCCAGTGACGAGACGAAATCTCTTAACACTAAAAGGTCCTTGGTTAAATCTCAAAAACTAAAAATAATTTATCTTGAGAAAAAAACAAGTTTGCATTAACAATTTATTTTCTACTATTGTGACAAAAAGTAAGCCGTCTTTAATCAAACAAATAAATATATATAATTTTGTTTTCAAACAAATAAAAGAAAGGGACTTTAGAGCATCCGCAGGGCCGCAAAGGGTACCGGAACCCGAGGTCCGGCTTATGTGGCTTGGAGGTGGACTGGCGGGTGGTGTCGTGGAGGGATGTCTTGGGGCCTTGGGGGAGAGTTTGTTGTTGTAGACGGATTGGATTTTTGAGAAAAAAATGAAATCTGACATGACGTTGACGTAGTGATTTGTAGAGATCTAGCATTGTTGGTGATCTTAGTTATATTGTTAAACATTTTCATGCCAACGTGTTATATGTGTTGCTAATTATTTACTCCATCCGTTCCTTTTTAAATGTCATAATTTAAAAAACACAAATTTCAAAGTTGGTTGAATGAATACATTTTTTTATTACCAAATGACAATAAATACTTTTAAAACTGGATGTCTGGGTCCTTCAATATTATTTATCAATGCTAGTTGTGTGTGTTTAAAAGTAAATTTAAAAATTAGCTAATAAAATTTAAAACTAGACATTTATAATTTGACAAATATAAAAAGAAAATATGAACATTTAAATGGGATATTTTTCAAACATGGGTCTTTCGGTAATTACATCGTTGGTTATTACTTATTAATATTAATTAATTGTAATTAAATATTCAAATACCAAAAAAACGTGTAACCGCTGTAACGGACTAATCCACCACCATGAGACTCGTTCCATACCATCTCTCATCACCTCTGCTTCAATTTCTGTTACAATCATTTCATTTCACTTCTTTTTCTTTTCTTCTCTCACATCTATTCAATTAAACAATGCTTCACTTCTTCATCGCTTTAATCCAACATATTCTCATTCAATTCCAAAAAAAACCATAATTTGTTGCAGATTAGGTCGTGTATCAATGGATGACAAACAAACTGCTTCCGATCGGATACGAGACCGGAACATAATGGACATGCTTCGAGACGATCAATCATCCGGACCGAAGAAGAACTGGAAGGTCTTTCGCGACAAGCTCCGTTTAAAACGAACCGGACGAGCCTGGACGTCGTCCGTACCGGTTCCAGCATCAGACATTCCAATGAGTAATAATAATAAGAATCGTATGATGACGAAGCGTGGATCCTGGAGGTACCAAGCCGATGACGTCAGCGAGTCGGAAGGTGACGTCACTCAGAGCATCCGCTTACATCCGCTGGATCCGGATCCGGAAACCGGAGATGAAAATGAAAACGAAAACAACTCGGCGGCGGCGGCCGGTGACGGAGAGGTGATGTCGTTGATGAGTTTGTTGATTATCATGAGGATGAAGAGGAGGTACACGTGGCGGTGGAGGAAGAAGATGTAGGTGATGGACACGTGTGCAGTGGGTGTAAGGGGAAGTTTAATGGGACGGCGTTGGGTGTGTGTGGGCATACGTTTTGTAAGCAGTGTACGAAGGAGCATCATGTCTCCAAAGGTAACTGTCCTACTTGCAATCAGTATATCTTAGAGATTTTTGATTGATTCGTTACGTGTTTTGTTTTATTTTTCTTTATTTGATTTTGTAAAAGAATTGTACTAAATAATTTATATGATAATGTAAACTATAGCGCACTACGTTTTTTACTGACTTTATTTTGAATCTTTTCTTTTCTCTAGTTAAATTAGACTCTGGAACACAAGGGTAAAGTAAATGGTGTAGTGAATAGTGACGTGCTTGGCTTAGTTAAACTTTAGTGCTTTCATTGTGTCAAGGTTTAGGATGAAAATTTCATGTTCACTTATACATAAAAGCTAAGGGATTTCGGAATCTTGATGGGTCAGGGTCTTAATTAGCCGGTCTTTTCAAAATATAAGTATGTTTTAAACATGTTCGGAGATTTGCTAGATATATACATGGGATGAACTCTAGGCAAAATAGAAAAGGAGAAACATGGAATTGGTTCAAAGACTCGACTTTTAGTGTGGTTCTATTCAAGGGTAGGGATAGCTTATGAGGTTTTGATAAATTGGCCGGTTTACATTAGTTGCACCTAGTAAGAGTTTCGATTGTCAAAATGTGATGGCTCAAAGGGTTATGAGTCATGACATTTATGTTGGTTGTTACTTACTGTGACTCTTATTTGAAAGGATTTCATGGCTATTCGAAAGGTCTTGGACCAAGACGCTTATATACAATAGTGACCAAAAATAATATTAGAACACCAAAACCTTTGTTTGCTAATTAATTATTTTGGTATCACCGTCTATAATTTCTAGCTACTTAAAATATTTGAAAACTCAGTACGTTCCATTGGGTTATCACCATATATGCAATGCTGTAAGCACGTCACAAATCCAAAGCGTATTGTTCAGTTGATACTAGGGCGAAATTTCTTTTGAAGAAATAGATCACTCGCGATGTACGAAGTTAAGGCTTTGATTGTTATTTTTGACATAGAGCTATTCTTTAGAACTTAAAACCAGACAAAAATTAGTTTTTGGACGTTACTCCTCAGACATACGGATTTAACTCTCTTGAAATAGACGGTTTGAGTTGTAGTTGAGTTTTTTAGCTTCCATTTCTTAGGATGTTAACTCCGGTCAAAACTCTTCATGTTAGACTGAACTGGTTCTTGGCCAGTTCCAAGTGAGTTAATGTTTTGATCTTGCTCCTTTCTTGACTCAAATTTCAGGTCTGCAGATTAACATGTTAACATGTTAAAGCTTGTTTGATTTTGTTTTAAATATTGATTATTTCTTGGGCTGTATGCTCATTTTTTTCTGCACAAATATATTTACACTGTAAATAGTTGCATACTTGCATTTGTAGTTGTAGCTTTTCCGTTAGTGTAAAAAATAGTAGCCTAGATATATATTTAACTAAAATCTAAATAATATTAAGATATGTTCAATCACCCTCTTAAAATCTAACCAAAATCCTGGTTTAAAAGGCTAGAGACGTTATGAAACGTTTAGGCTCTAAAAGTTAAAGCACGTAGCGGCGTTGAAAGTACAACCAAATAAGCATTATATAAAACCAAAAGATGCATCTCTCATATATAGAACCAAAAGATGCATCTCTCATCTATTATATATGTGAGCCTTTTAATCTAGTAAATTATTCAAAGTCTTCATCCGTTGGTCATTTTTACAAACCAATCTCCCGAATACCCTCATTGTTACCAGTTTTTACTCAAATGTACATGAAGCACCACCTCAAGGCCGTATGCGTGTGTTTTAATCGCCCCACTCACGTTTTTGCTCTTTTTAAAACCAAGAAGGCAAGAACCAATCATTCATAAAACCTTGTCTCCAACTTTTATCGCATGGTCTGAAAATTTAAAGTACCAAAAATGAAGGTAGGCTTTATCATATATCCGTATACCAGTCAGCCATAACTTTTACCTTTTTTTAATAAAATGAACTTCAAATTCACATGGCACATAAAAGTAGGTATAGAACTTCACATGGAGTTACATGACTACATCTACCCCCTTTCACTTTCTTTTTTAACCCTAACTAAAGGCCGATCACCAGTCAACAAAAAAACCAAAGCAAGAATCCCTTCCCACTTGCCCACTTTATCCCATTCTCTAGTATATCACAAAAGTCCCATCTCAATACACCTTTAAAAAAATTATTCAAAGTCATTTTAATCACTAAATTGTCACACCGACCCGACCCTAGTGTCACTCGAATGTCATATAAGTAACTGCTACAAAAAATTGCTACGTGGATCCGCTCCTAGACAAAACAATAACCACATAACTGCAATTTATATAAGTTGAAATGAGATAAATTGAGCAAATTAGGATTGTCAAAAGATGTTCTAAAGGAAAAAAAATGGTAGAAGGATCTTTTGCACAAAAAGATCCTAATAGATTCCAGTGAACTCAACTCAACTCAACTCAAGGGATAGAAACAGGAATCTACCACCCTAAAGGAACTCCATGAACATACAAACTCTTGCACATGTGATCCACAACAAACAAACTCCTTTCTTTCTTTCTTCTTTCTTTTATAATATTATCCTGTACCGAACACGCGAAAGAATAATAAAGGCACACTTATCGGGTCATCCTTTAGTTCTCATAATAGTAATGCTGCCTTTCCCGCCTTCGGTCCTGATTTTGGTTTTACCAACAATAGGCTTCCCCGAGAATGCAGATGTAGGGTATAACAGCGTGGGGTCCTCATAAGGTTTCTTGGATTTTGATGGTGGTGGGGTCAGAATCTTTTGGTTTATGTCTTTTAGAGTAACGGCGCCTTCACCACACGGTTTTACAAACGCAAACGGTAGAACCACTGATGATGTAACATTCGTTGGTGTTTGAATGAATGATTTTTTCCCTATGATCAAGTAATGGAACTTGTTTAGGATTTAAGCAAGAAAATAGGGGTGTAAACGAGCTTAGCTGCCTGAGATTGGCTTGCTAATAAGCAAACAGCTCGAATTGAGCTGAGCTTAAACGAGCTCGACTAGCCTTGTGAGCCTAAACGAGCTTGTTATCTATATAACTTTTATCTAATATATTAAATATACGAACACAACAATTACTATTGTGTGTGTGTGTGCGCGCGCGTGTAGTATTATAACCAAACAGAATATATATCATGTTATACACAAAAATGATAAATGATGAATATATAAAGAATAATAATTATAAATGTATACAAATAATAAAGTTACTAATAAATAATAAACGAGTCGATCGATCTTAAAAAACTTCTCATGATCCAGCTCAAGCTTGTTATTTATATAAATTTTATTTAATATATTAAAATTAAAAATATACTTACAAAACAATTACTGTTATATAAAAATACGATGAAAATAACTATATATGTATATAAGAATGATAAATAATAAACAAGCCAAACTCGAGCTTGAAAAACTACTCACGAACTGAGCTCAAGAATGAGGAGACAAACCTTTGAAAATGATGTTTTTGCGGGTAGGAGTGCGTTGCTCTTGAACCAGGTTACCTTGATTCATGGGTTGTGAAACAGCAGAATCTACAACAAAAATTAAACAGAAAAGAGTTAAAGAGAGAATAACTAAATTATCGAATTATTTAATATCAAAATATGTGTGTACCTGTAAGATGCATCCGGATATCAGATGTCCCAGTTAAATTCCTATATTCAAAAATTGGACTCATGTGGTTAACATGCCGAATTGGCCAATAATAATATAAATTCAACGAAACAAACATACATATCATCAGGGCTAAAATGCATCCCCGAGTCATTTACTAGGCAATCGGCTAACCATCCTTCTGATGATTGGTCCAACTCCAAACCGTCATACCCGGATCCAGATACAGGCATATCATCTAATAAACACAAACTGTTAGTCACATTCAAACCGAATAAACATTCTTACATCATTACAATGAAATTATCAAGAACCAGACCAGCAAATCCAGACACCCATTGTTCCATGTCAGCAAATGCATCATCCAACGAGTCTACATTCTCCTAAACAATATACCCAAATAAGATAAATCAAGCGAAACTAATATCACAAAATAATAATAATAATGTGTGTTCCTCATATACAAACCTTAGACTTCAAAAAGTTGGATGAAAAATCCTCATCACAAAGTGGAAGAACATCTGCACTCAAACCGTCATCATCAAATTGCAGCATCCGTCTTCTCTTTGATTGCGAACACGGCTCCCGACACATCTCCTTTCCCTTGTTCACATTTTCTGTTTAATCAATCGTGTCAGATTAACATTTAACAACAATAATATCCAAAACTAAAACATAAATTACAAAATTACCATTGTCGGTAACTTGATAACCCAAATCCCCACAAGACCTCACAGGGGTGGTGGTTGTGTCATCAAACACATAAGAAAGATCATCATTTCCGTTGTCTCTCACATCGTTCCACAAGCTATTCGATACATCTGTTTACAAATCAATTATTACCAAACCCCAATATTAGATACATACATCCGACAATATCAGTGTGTAAAATTTAAAGATGATCGCAAGTGTTACCTAGTTGTAACGCGTAATCTTCGTCTTTCCAATCCCACATTTCGTCACTAGAATTCAGATAAAATGATAATACATTAACAACATTATTATATTAATATCATATCAATTATCAAACCATTGAAGACAATGAATCAGACACAATTACAAGGTATTTAATTATAGACATAATACAGCAATCAATTCCTTGATTTATAATTTTATATATATAATGCATACAATCCATACATTTAGTGGTGGATCTATATCTAAGGGAACATAAAGCTGAATTTAAATCATGAATTAAATTATGCAAATCACTCCAACCAATTAAAAGTTGACCAAAATATAATCATTAATGCCGACTATAATAAAAAAATAAAACGATCTATCTCCCATGCGTTTGACCTTGACCCACCTCAAATCAAACACACTGAACATACAATTGAATTAAATCAACAATAATAAGAGGATTAGAACATACTTAAGGGTCTTATCGTGGTCCATGACAATGAAATCTGGAAGCAATTGGATGAAATTAAAGACAAATCGAATAATATTTCAATCGGAAGTAGCCGTAGAGAAGGATTGACGGAACATAGAATTGAAATGGGAGCAGAAATGATGTGGGTATTCGTTAAGAAGCAGCACACACACAGAGCATATTAATATGAGTGTGTGGGTGGGTGTGATTTGTGTAGTGTGAGTGGGCTTTGGATTTTTAATTTGGGGCTCTATTTATTTATTTATTTATGAGAGTGAATTGGGATTCCATGGGAGACAGCCTACCAGGCTGAGGAAGGGGTTCAGGATACTTTTCCCCTCTTTTATTTTGTTTTGTTTTTTATTTTTTTTAATTTTATTCTCCAAGGGGGTGTTTGGTACAGAGAATGAAATTGTAGAGAAATGGAATAGAGAAATGGAATTGCAGAGAAAGGGAATTGGTCTGGAGAATGAGAATTGACTGTTCTGTTTGGTAGTACAGAGATTTCAGTAGAGAAATATAGCTGAGAATCATTTCTCTTGTTTGGTACATAGAAAATAAACAGAGAATTATATCAACTTTATCATTAGCACAAGTATTTTTTTCATAACAAATATTTATTAAAAAATAAAAAACATATAAAAAGATGCATAAATTCCAACCAAAATATGCATTGATCAAACTAATTCACATACAAAACATAGTTTTTAAGCAAAAAACATCAACCATAGTTAAAACCAATTCACATACAAAACATACTTCAACCATACACAACTATCCCATTGAACCATCGGTATACAACTCGACCATCTCAATTTTCTCTTCTATTGTCAACGCAAGAAAAGAACGTCCTAGATCCACATCTTTACCCATCAAATGAGCTGTTTTGAACCTTTTTTATCATAACTCACAATATCAGTTGTTACACAATGAATTTCAAGTAAACACCAGAAGAGTTTATAACCCATGCTAATGCTTTTTTTGCATGCTAAAAGAGTCCCTATCGACCAAAGGATTTCCTCTCCTGTACTACTTGGATGTCATTGGCTATCTCATTATTTTTTCACTTTCATGCCAACCTGTGCAAAAAAGTCTTTTGTGAGATAGGTTTCATTTGAATCAAAGCTAACTCAAAGTCTCAAACCCATTTAGATCCCTATATTTGGTGTAACGTTTATGTCAATGTTAAAACTTATATAACACATCACTGACTATTTTTAGGCTACCACACTATCATTTGACCAATTCAATCTCAAATTTGACATTTTACTTCAACTCAACTTTTTAAGAGAAATACCAAATATGCCCTTAACAATATGCAATTTATATTTGTAAGTTTCTATGGATCTGACCAAATTTCAAATAACGTCTAGCAGTCTAAACCTCATTTGAATTACAAACGTAATCTATTTCAATTTAACTCTAGTAGTTTAAATTACAAAAGTAAACCATTGTCTACCACTATGATGAAGCTCAGATGAGGCCAGGTTCATCATCACAACAAACCGAAAACATTTTCAAGAAACGGACCATCAAGTAATCGCGTGCATAGGTGGAAACAAAGCAAAGAAAACACTGTGTGCAGGGACTAATTTACACTTAATAAGATTGATAAATGTAAACACAACGTGTTGGTTTAGTAAGACAGAAAAATATAACTTACCAGCTTTGTTTAGACCAGGGCCCAACAAACGAGGAATCTGCTTGATGACAGACTCAGTAGCCAAGAAAGCTTGGTGCTTCTTAGCAAGTTTCTTCACTAGCTTCTTGTTCTTGTTCAGCTTCTTCAGACCCTCAACGTCCATATACTCAAGTCCAATCTTTTGGGTCTGCAAGTTTGCTTGAAAATAATTAGATTGCTTGAATAAACAAATTGACCAAACCATAGTTGTCATAAGCAAATAGCAAACGACAAGCTACCTATAAGCTAATTGGCGATAATGAAATAGGGAATGCTATTTTATGTTTAGCTATACACTAGAAAAAAAAACTTCAGAAACATTTTACATGTATATTTTATCCAAATACAACGTTTTTATTATTAATACCCACACACACTATTTTATACAGCATATTTAACAACAACCTGCTATTTTATAGGTATATATTTATGTATATATTAAATTCAAAAAAACCAGAAATCTCACTACTTATCACGTGTAAAATCAGAAAGAAAGCAAAGCCCTAATGCCACACTGATCACTCGCTTGCTATGATCGCTATTAACAACTATGAACCAAACACTTCCGCATGATGCAATCTATTATAAACATCCCATTAAGACTATATTGGATTATTGGTCAAGTTCAAATTGTTCAAACAACCTATAACATCAACTGCCTTGTGTATATCACAGTTATCAGCAGAACTATTAATGTAACATATAACAATAGCATTACTCGTAAACCTTAATGTTCAATTAAATATACCATGCATTTTCACCGTTGAGTTAAATGAAATAAAAAATAACAGTTAAATCACCTCTTCAACATGCTGAGCATCTCCAAGCATGCAAACCTTCAACTTGGGGCGAGGAATGTGCGGCAGTTTTACGGTACCGCTGAACCACTTATCCTTTTGCGGATCATAATTCTTCAAACCAATTTGAAGCTCAATTGTTTCGGTAAAATTTCTCTTCTTCTCTTTGGCATCAGTAGTAATCTGAGTAATTGTCTCTCTCAGTGCTTCACTTTGAAGCTTACTACATAACAAATAATTAAAAAAAACATTAAACTTAGTATACACTAATTATCATTTTAAAACAACAGTTCTACAACAATCAATATTCAGTATTATTATTATTATTATTGTTATTATTATTATTAAATTTATCTAACTGAATCAATAAACATACCTCATTCTCAGAAGCTTCTCTTCTTGCTAATTTCACTTCTGCAAGCATCAAATAAAAAAAATTAAAAATAATAATAATAATAATAATAATAATAATAATAATAATAATAATAATAATTTCAGCATCAAATGGATGGCTAAGCATCAAAAAATGGTGGAATTAAGATCTAAATACATATAATTAACAAGAGGAAGCTTGTTAATTAACAATAATAAGCATCTGATAATGTATGAGCACAGATTAAACTGAGAAATGAATAATAAGATGGTACCTCCGATAGGGTTTCAAAGTGGCCACAATACAGAGGCGAGTAGCTTATATTACCGTAATATATGAATGAGATTGAAACCCTAATGCTTACCCGAGACCACCACCACCGTTGATTAGAGCTCCAAAACGAAACCCGGCAACGGCCATCATCGATGGAGAAAGCAGATTTAGAAGTCCAATGAAACATCACCATCTTACCTCCGTCATCTCTGTTGCCTAGGATTCAAAAACGGAAGCCGGCAACGACCGTCATCGGAAGAGATGAACGTCGAGAGAGCCTTTCATTTGCAGAAGAAAGAGTTTGAAAGGAAAAAAAGGAAAATGGGAGAAATGAACGTCCAGAAATCCAATTCTCCGCCTTTTTTAGAGAAACAAAATCAGAGAAATGGAAATGGTTTATTTCCATTTCTCACCTCTTTCTTTCATAAACAAACAAGAGAATTCTTTCCAATTCCATTTCTCACCCCTCAATAAATATCTTTCTTTATTATAAAAATAATAATATTATAATAGTAATTTTGTTTGATCAATCTTTTACTTTTTCAAGAAAAGGGCAAAAGGCAACATGTTTCTCGTTATTTTTAGTTTAATCAAATGATAATTATTATTATTAATATGGGCATATGTTAAATAAAATAAGCTTTTTAGTGAAGTGTTAGTATTATTATTATTATATTATATAATACATTTGAGAACTTCGGTCCCGCTAAGTGCCCATTGGACCACTTGGCGAAACCATATTGGTCAAGTATTTTTTTCTCGTTTTTTTGGTGTCGTAAACCGAACGTTAATTTTGTTTTGTTTTAGTTCTAGTAGCGTTACGAACATGATGGAAACCGATAGAATTTCTTGTAGACTCACCGCCTTTTGTTTTAGTTTTGTACATTAACGAGCGTAACGAAAATCGACATGATGCCAATTTTCTATTTAATTTTTGTTTTAGTTCCGGTAACATAACGAACGTGACGGAATTCGACTGGAATACCGCCACCAACGTACCACCATCACTTGAGCATCACCAACTAACTCTAATGATGTAACTAGGGTTCCATCGATTCAATAACTAGGGTTTTAAAAGGTCTGATCTCAGGTTACAAATTGGTTCGAGAAAAAAATATTGAGTTTTCAGACCAAAAAAGATTTTTTTTGCCTAACATTTTTTCCAGTGACTATTGGTGTTATGATTTTGTTAGTCACGGATGGTTGGTAGAATATATGTTAAAAGATGAGACTATCAACTGATATATCATTAGTTGGGTTGTTATTTGTCAGTAGTCAATAATTATGATTATTTAAATCTACTTTTCTTTTAAAAAAATTATATGAATATATTGCTTTGTATTTTATATATATTAGATCAAATACAAATGAAATTAACGTGCTAAACATGAGAATCAAGTAGAGTAATTATATATACAAGTAGAGTAATTATTATAGAGTAATTATGTAATTGCTCTATGATAATTACTCTACTTGTAAATATAATTACTCTACTTGACTCTTACGTTTAGCACGTTAATTTCATTTGCACGTTAACCTTCCCCTATATATATATATATATATATATATATATATATATATATATATATATGTTGTGATTTTGATCCTTATGTTTCAAGATTTACAAATTTGGTATTCCAATGTCTTCATCACAATTATTAACAAAACGTTGGAAATATGTTACGTTCAGATAAGTTGGCATGTTGTTCTACATGTGAACCATAAAAATTAAAAAAGGTTTATCAAAAACAAATAAAAGACAACGATTTATCTATTTATTATAATAAAAGACTATTAATTTTGTCACTTGTCAATATCATAACCTTTCTTACTTTTTTTTCAACCAATTTTCATATATGGTTCTTATCTTTTAAGTCATTTCAATATATCATTAAAATTATAGGTTTATTCCAACTAAATTCATTACTACATATAATAAGTATTCTCCACATGGATTGATAAGGGACGATTAGTGAATTTTGAAGTGTTAATTAAAGTGTTTATTATGGTTTATATTCAAAATAATAAACAATAAACATTCGATTCATAATATGTGGAATGAGAACAATCGACTTGGACTAAATCTTGATAACGTCAGCGGCTAAGGCTTAGCCTTTAATACCTAAAAATACATATGATTTTAAAACTAAAAGTTTTCGGGTTGACCCGAAACCTATAATTCAGACCTAATAACCAACCCGAATTACTTCAGTTCAGGTTCGGGTTAGTATTTTCTTGGGTTCGAGTTTATCGGGTCGGGTTAGTTTGGGTTCAGGTACGGGTTTTCTTGGGTTGGGTTTCATGTTACGGGTAAAAGTGACAGCCCTACTTTCAACGATTATAAATAAGAATCATTACCTTCACTTTATGCAACTTTAAATATTCTAATATTTTTCTAACTCAAAATAATCACTATTATTTGAACATGGCTTTAATGTTAGTATGTATTTTTCATTTTTCTGACAATTACATTCATATGAAATAAACAAATTATTTTGTTATATTTAAATTTTCATTTTTTATGTTGCTTGATTATACAATTTTTAATTGTAAAATATAAAGTCAATTAAAAATTTGTCATACACAGGATATTAATGACAACAAATTTATCATGATCAACCAATTTTAAATTCTAAAGATGATTATATCATCAAAGTTCAAGTATATGGTTTTTGGGATAATTATGTTTTTTTATAAACATGAACAGATGTTCTTAAAAGCTATGATATTTTATGTGTATGGATATTTTTTTTATTAGTATCATGGATATATATTATCATTTATCTAGACTTGGTATGTATTTGGAGAACCTTTTTGGTCACACAGGCAACTATACATGTGACGTATCTTCATGGTCTCCACCGTCGGTCCTCCTTCGAGTATTCCTCAGATGACACCAGTAGCTCCACCGTCGGTGATAGATCAACGGTTGGATTAATGCCAGGTGACGTATCTTCAGGGTCTCCACTCTCATGCGATTGTGATGGATTGGGTGACGCTTGTCGGGTCCACCCTAAATTCGTTTGTAACCCATCTTGACATTATGTGGGCCTCCTGGTGTCATACCCACACCTATGGCCCCTATGTATCAAGTGGTCCAAGCAAAGGGGATGGATCCAAATTTGTCTAGGTTTGGATTCGTATTTCTTCGGTTATCAAACTTTGATTTGTTTATCCAAAGCTTCTAAGCATTCATTATTTGAGTTTGACTTAGCTTTTTGATGACGGTTAAGTCACTAATGCTTGTTTTGACTGAAATACATTTCCGAAGTGGAATGATTATTCCAAATATTATTTGAGATTCGAATAATAAATATATAAATAATTTTTGCTTAAATATAATTTTATAAAACTTCACAACTTAATTTGGTTAAGTTGCTATCAATTATTAATGCATTAGTCTTGTAGTTCCATCATCTTCAATACTAATATAAAATCAACATGTAACACTTTATGAATTAACCATCATCTTTAATCTTCATTATGTATGTTTTTCATTAACCACTTAATCTTAGAACCAAGTTGTACTAAACATGTTGAGACAAACCTTAAGCGGTCAACATGCATGGGGAGATGTTTTATCAGCTTTTTTAAGAAAAATATTTTTTTAATATATATTTAACATGTTTAACTCACATAGTCACATAGACACAGAGTTCTCTTTATTTTTTTTAATCAAAATCTTGACTTTATATTTTGAACCCAGATGTGAAATCATGCCGTTAATTCACACGTCTTTCTATATATAATTTTTGGAATGTTCAAATAAGAGTAAAGGGGATGAAGTGTAATTCAGGAAGACATGGGGTTGGCATCTACCCGTCGTACCATTCCAAATTTACCATTTTATATTACACTACTTATTTATAATTTTATATTTAGAATTTTTTTAACGACTAAATTTTTTCACTCTGTGAGGATTGTCTTGTGTGATATCGCATTGCCACCTCTATGTCACAATTTCATCCTAAAGCCACTCCCTAGCCTTTATTTTTGTTTCGAATCCAATGTACCATTTTGTTTTTCATAACTTTTATTATATGATACTTTATACATATTCAAACACGTGTTGTAATACCATTCAACTTTTACATTTCAACATATATTTTATCACTCGTTAGAGACATATCGGATACACAATATATTGAAACACAAATAAAATGCAACATTAACTTTTGATAAATATTATATCGTAAAGTAGAAACAATGTTCTATTCATTTTTGCTTGAAACCCCAAGTCGAGCTTCTTAAATTCATTATAACAGACTAAAAAGAAAAACTACAGTAAACCCTTTGTTTAGATGCTCGTATTCAACTCACTATATTTTGTTGCGAGTGTATAAAAATACAAAAAAGTAGTAAAATTTTGTTGAATGAGAGAGATTTTGAAAAAAAAAAATAAAAAATATATATATTTTTAGTTAAATCACTCTCATATGAATTTTCTTTATGACACGTACGCAATAAGTGACGTGGTTATTGATGGTTGGAATTGGTCACAAGTGTTGTACGCTGATTGGGTGTTGGGTGAGGACTGTGTTACACATGTCATGCAATATGAATATGAATAATAATTGTAGGTACCCAGTTTGGGCCGTATTAATTATACAGACAATGGGCTGTATTCATTTAATATTTTTGGCCCACATATGATACCAATTCTGTTCTTTGCTTTAAATAAACAAATAAATATCCTTAAAACCAGCATTAATATCAACTTGTAACAAGGTTGGTGATGTCATTATTTCACTTACCAGAGAAATGGACCTCCACTCCACATATGTAATTTCAATAATTTAAAAAAAAAGTGTGTAAAAATGTTAAGAACTTGGGAGTTTTCAGTGTACTGGACAAAATATATCATAATAATGGATTTTAAAAATCGAATTATATCATCATTACATATACAATAAAATAACAAACTAAACTAAAAAAAATATGGAGCTATTTTATATATTGGTATGATTAAAATACACGGGTTAGTTATAAAATAAAAACGTGTTAGTAATAAAATAAAATCAATAAAAATAATATAATAAGAAATATAATTATACTAGATGAGACATGAGAATAATACGATTCACTTAAAATTGTTTCCTTGTTTTTTTGTTATAACTGAATTTTCGGATACATTTTGACATTGGTTAAACCATCCTAAACTGAGGTGAAGACTCTCTTATCATTCAATTTTGGAAAGTCCTTTGTTGATAATTTGTCTGATTTTAATTTTTGACTTTTGACCAGCCATTTTTTGGTCTTAAATTCTTAATCAACTTCTACAATTGCAGGGCGTATGTACTACCATCTCTAATGGGCCCAGTCAATTAACGTGTTAATTGTAGGTAGAGGTGCACAAAAAACCCGAACCTGGAACCGGACCCAAAATAAATACCCGGAACCGGTTTTTCTAATACCCGGGTTTTTAATACCTGAACCCGAACCCGACCCTACCCGTAGGGTACGGATAGGGTATGCATTTTGGCACTAAAACCCGAACCCGAACCGGACCCAATTTGTACCCGGTAATACCCGAAAACCCGATTTGTACCCGGTAATACCCGAACCCGGAACCGAGGTTTTCCAATACCCGAAACCGGGTATTTCAAATACCCGATGTATACCCGAAAAATACCTTTAAAATACCCGAATAATACCCCTAAAAAGTGTAAACTTTTAAAAAATCCAATCTATATAAAAAAATACCGGAAAAAAACCCGAAAAAACCCGTAAATAGAGTTTTTTCAATACCCGATAATAGGGTATTCAAATACCCGGTTTTAGAATACCCGGTTCTATACCCTACCCGAACCCGATGCATAGGGTATGATTTTTAGAGACAATACCCGACCCGAACCCTACCCGACTATTACCAATACCCGGTCATACCCGAACCCGGTTCTATACCCGAACCCGGGTATTTAGAAAACCCGATTTGTGCACCTCTAACTGTAGGTAGAGGATTCGAGTTGGTTGATTAATGTGTGAAAATAAGTAAATTTTAACACTCGTGAAAAACTTAAAATGATGTAATTTTGATAAAATAACATAAAACTAAAATGGTGTAATTTTAAAAAATATTAAAAATTACATAAAATGGTGTAATTTTGATAAAATAACATAAAACTAAAATTGTGTAATTTTAAAAATATTAAAAAAATGTGATTTTTTAATAAATACAATATGAATGCTAAAGTAATAATGTATTTGGAAGTGTGATTTTGAAAAGAAATATATATTGATATTGAAATTCTATGGAAGCACCAGTCCAACTCGATGGGTCAAGCGCCTAGACTGACCCAAAAAAAGATGGTTCAAAAGCACCCCACTGAACTAGATGTTTCAATCCGACGGATTGGTCTAGTCCAGTCCTAAGAAGTCAGAACACTGATTTTTTAGAACACAACATATATATAGATACATAATATTGGCACCTCGTCAAAAGTTGTTTTGATTAACTTACGATCATTTTTGTTAACCGTGATCTAGTTGGTTTAAAATTTTACAAATAATACAAGTTACATCCTTAGTTGGCTTGTATGATAGGTTTATTAGTTAATACAATATAATATACAATTGTTAAATTACGTCGTCTCAATATATATTATATAGACATTCTGTTCTAACTAAATGTGTCTGTAAACTGGGTAGCCCAAATCAGTCCCATTTATATTCCTAAGTCCTAACTGAGCTGCTCAGGATCTAGGCTTTGGAGCTGCCATCGAGCTTTACCATTATGGGCTCCAGTCTAGATTAGGCAGACCGCAGATATGTCATATGTATATCAAAGGGAATAACAAGCTCGTTGATTCTATTAAGAGGCTATCTCTGAATTGATCATAGAAAAATTGTGTTTGGTTACACATATTAATGGCTGCTAATGGTTAAGTTTCTAAAACATGTCAAATGATTCAAAGAGTACTTCTTATTACGTCATATCTCTTATTTATTCATCACTTAATTGTCAAACAGACCCTTAAAACCATACGGTTTTCTTATTTAATACATGCATTTAGAACTCGAAGATGTTAGCCGATAATATCAAGCGATATAATTGGCATAATTGTATTTTGTAAGTAAGTTGTTACGATATAATTGGTAATCAAGAGATTAATAGCTATCGTTTTTGTTTCCTTTTCGTCTGTTTAATGCTCTAGAATATTACAAATGTTACACTAACCCCTTCTACTTTTACAGATTTGACTTAAACCCCCTAGACTATTAATTGTAATCATCAATTAGTTATGATTGATTGGATTGCCTTAGATAGCTCCTCAATTATCTCATTCACTTGTGCTATTTATAGATCACTGTATCAGTAAATGAATATCACTCACATGGTATCACTCTCCTTAGCCTGATCTTGATCATGCCTCCATCCCTTCCTTCACCTTCTTGTTTTTTTCCCACCCGATCGGTTATCGTTCCTTGCTATCATGGGCGACAAAACCGATCCCAAACCTCAAACCGTTCATCCCGTATACACAGTCACCAATATCCAACACAAAGTCCGTGTGCACGACAGTGTTAAAGTTTACTACTCTTCATGGGTAAAACTTTTCATGCTCCATGCCACCGGGTATGATGTGGTTCATCACATCAACGGTTCACCGAGCCCCTTAATGGCAAGAGCAAAAGAACTAAAAGAAACAAATGGGGGCCCGTCGACTGTAGCCATTCGGTGGTCTGGCGAACCGTCGATGTGATGAACCACATCATACCCTGTGGCATGGAGCATGAAAAGTTTATCCATGAAGAGTGGGAAACTTAAACACCGTCGAGCACACGAACTTTGTGTTGGGTATTGGTGACAGTGTATATGGGATGAAGAGTTTGTGGTTTGGGGTCGGTTTTGTCACCCATGATGGCAAGGAGCGATAATCAATCGGCTGGATAAACGATACTAAAACGTGAAGGGATGGAGAAGTAATCGAGATCAGGCCAAGGAGGGTGATACTTCACAAATATACTTCATCCAGATCTGGCTCTTTCCGAATTTTAAGTTTTTTATGTTTTGATTTATGTAGATTTTCTAGTAATATGTTAGTGTGTTGATAACAGTTTATTACTTCAATTCAAATGATTCTTATATTTTTATCAATCTGAGTGTTGGTTATAGGTGAGCCAAAGCCTTTCATAGAAGAAAAGATGGTTCAGTGGCTTCTTTTAAACGAATCCGAATTTAGCCAGGAGACCTTGGTTAAAGCCGCTTCACTGACTTTGGCGTCATCATACGCTCCTGGCTGGAAGCTCTTTCCGAAATTAGCTCAAATATACTGGAATTGTTTTACATTCAGCCTCAACCCTAGCTAAGAGTAGCTCACTCGTTAGCTAGGCTCGGTTTGGCTTGTTTAAACTTGATTTTGACTTTTGGACTTGTTATTTATTAATAATTATATAAATGACATTCAAAAAAAAAATATTAACATTATAACAAGCCTACTTTGCATTTGAACTATTGAATGGTAACTTAAACCACTAAACTTGAAAGGTGTTTATAATTTTTTTTTTAAACCAAGCCAAGCCCAAGCTCGCCCTGGCTCGGCTCGTAAACAGCCCTAACATGTTGTTCGCCTCCTAGTTCAGCCTCTTGTCCGACTTCGGGTGTTACCAACTTATCAATATGAACATATGATTCTGTCAACCTTTAAATAACTACTTTTTTAGTTGTATACATATATGTGCTTCAAACATCTCAAAGTTCATGGACCAATGTTTTGATCTCATGTTTTTAAACCAATTCTAAATATATTTGAAACATATCAAACACAAAACTCTAAAAGCTAAACTCAAAACCCATCTGGCCATTCAATATCTATCATTTTTTTTAACGGCCAACAAACATAGAATATTTAATATCTATCTTAAATATAAGAAAATACACCAAGATTAGAAACTCATTAATCATTGACAAGTTAAAGCCAGACAAATGAATTGGAACTTACAAGTGTGTATTTAAAGTACAATTTAAGTCTTGATATGATCTGCATTTTTTGCAAGAACCAGACAGAACCGTTTCATCCTCTCTCCTCCGCTTCATATTTACACCAAGAAAACTGCATGTGAATCGTGGTTTGAAGCCGCTTTCGAGCCAAGTATGTTCTTTTGTTTCCAAACCTGATACTTACAATAAAAAAAAATATTCTGTAAATAAACCAAAACTTTTGACATTTATTTAAAACTTTAGGTGGCAATTTCGATCCATTTACATATGAATGAACCAATTCGGGCAACCAATCCGTTCTAAAATAACAATTACCGAATAATACACTAAAAACTATTCTAGGAAATCAGCAACACACCTGGTTCATCCACTTTCAATTTCTTAACAGAAGAACTTGCATCTTCTTGCTTTCTTTTCAAACTGAAACCATTACTTCCTTTATCAACATCTACAAAGATAACAATTTATTATTTAGCTTCAAAATATTAACTTTTATACGCGATTAAACGACAATGGAAAATATAAATATGAACCAGATACGTTACCCGAACCTTTTAACTTTGTTCTCTTGCTCGTGTTTGAATCCTCAAAAAATGGTTTTCTGTTTATGTTATTGTACCCCCCATCACTTGCGTTGGTAATCCCGTTTACTGAATCATTTGGTCCTGCAAAATTACAAAATAATATCGGTAAACTGCAGTATGACTCGTTAGCCTTCATGTATTTAATAAACGAACGAACACGGCCAAACGTTTTTTTCACTTAATTAATTAAACGAGCAAACATGAACAAAGTCTTGCATTTTCAAACTAAGAGTTGAATTTATATATGAATCTTGTTTCTATAAACATTTACATTTGTTTATATTTGATTAGAATATTCACTAACAAACATAAATGAACCCAAACAAGAAAATATGTTTATTTGACCCGTTATGTTAATCAAACAGCATTGTTTCCTTTTTAATACGATGCAAATAACTTTGACTTTTCTAAGTCAAAATCTACTTAAATTGGCTACTATTCTTTCAACTAAATCTAATAACTACATCTACAAACTATACACACTATAAGTTTGATCTTGAAGAAGCGTGGATCGACTTACTTGTATTCGATCTACGTTCCTCGGGTGTGAGTATGCTATGTCACCGATGGTTTTCCGGAATATGAGTTCTTCCACCTACAAAACGAACAACACCGTGAACTTACCCCTCAGAAAGGGACAGAGGGGTCCTCTTTGGGGTAACCCTCCGGTGTGAGAATAAGATATTGTAGGAGAAGATAATGAGAGTGTGAAAATGAGTAAGGACTTAGAATATATTTTCTTGCTTACCTCCCACTGTGGGGGTGGTGTGGTATTTATAGTATTAGGATTTCCAATGATTGGGCTCAGACCCAATTAGGGCCTTTTTGGCCTCCTCCTATTGCTTCGCGCCACGTGTACTTAGGACACCTGGTGCTTTTTTATTGATTATTCTCTGACCAAGGTATTTCACCTGACCCATGTGCCATCACGTGGTAGCACATGGGTTTTGCTGAGTTGTCCACCCTTCATTGGCAGCTGTCAACATCAGCATATTCTTTATTCCTTAAAAGATACCTTCTGGAAGGTTGTCTGATGAGCACAATCATGGTTGTCCTTATCCTGATTTGGATAAGGACGTGGTTGATTGTGTGCATGTGTGATATGCGCCTATCCTGGGGATGCGCGAGGTCTTCTCTTTATTCTCACGCACAGATGTTTCATGCGCAGATGTGATATGCGTGAGCATGTGATATGCGCAAGCATATGTAATATGCGTGAGCATATGTGATATGCGCCACGCGCAGATGTGATGCGCGTGAGCATATGTGATGCGTGAGCATATGTGATGCGTGAGCAAGTGTGATATGCGCCACGGGCATAGGTTTTGGCTTTGTGTCTTCATGACATCCTGATTTCAAGCCCCTTGTCTATATCTTGTGGGTTGACCCGCCCCGCTCGATGTTAAGGCGGGGGCATACCCCTTCAGATCTCAAAAGCTCTTATTCAACTTTCTGCATCTGTTCAAACCTTAAAAATCGACATAATCTAGCAAACACAACCAAGAATCAAGTAAGGGTGCAAATGAGCCAAGCCGATCAGGAGATACTTGAGCTAGGATCGATAACAGGCTAGAAACAAGCCCAGCCTTTTCAAGCTCAAGCCGAGCCTCAAATAAAGCTTGTTGTTTGTTATTGAGCCCGATCGGGCCTATATGAAGCTTGTTTAGGCTCATTTAAGCTACTACACGAGCTCAAGCCGAGCTTAGACAAAGGTTGTTCTCAAAAATTCAAAGTATAAAAAAATTATTTTAAACACATATAATTAACTAATAAATAATAAACGAGCCAAACTTCAGCTTAAAAAAACTCACTAGTCGAGCTCGAGCCTAGTCAACCTCCGGCTCAACTCGGCTCATACGAGAGAAGCAGGGGCTTATTTTTAGAACCGGGTTTGGTTATCGAGCCTGAGCCTTATACCAGAGGCTCATTTAAACTCATGTATTTTTAAAATATCAAAATATATAAAGGTAATTTAAAATGTATAAAATAATAATAAGTTTAAAACAAGACGAGCTCGAGCCTAATAAGTTCTGGAGCGGGTTAATCGAGAGAACGACGGGCTTACTTTTAGAACTGGGTTTGGATAACTTGCCGTCGACAACAAGGGCGTTGGAACCACCAGTTCCGGTGGAAAGTCCACGTGACGAGAAGAACGATATCAACGACTTCCATGTGACAGAGGAAGCAATAAGATCAACTCCTCTACTAATGAAGTGTCCGTTTAACTTGACCGTCTTAGGATCCAACCCGAATGTCCGGGCTATAGACCCGAGGTCGAGTCTCTGGTCGTCGTGTGCCACCAGCTGAGCCGCCGTTGATGACGACGGACAAAACAGGTTTACTGTTCGAGGCATGTGCTTTGCAAATTCTCAGGGCTTCTGGATGTCGATAAAAATAATTGGAGAAATAAGTTTTTATATAGGCGGGGTTAGAAGCAGAGGTTGTTTGTACCGTACAAGTCTCAAATGGAGTAATTATCCATTCATCGTTATTACCATGCTCCAACACCGGATTCAAAGTTTAAACCGTCATAATCAATAATTGCGTTTGATTTTTTTTTAATAATGTTTGAAACTACCGTTAATATTTGAGTAAGTTTTTTTAAGCTGGAATAATAATCGTTCATACAGATTTTGATGTTTCAAGTTAGTCTATATAAGCCAAGTCTTATTGTATTGTAATTTAAATAACTAATGTCTTGACTAGCAATTTAAGTTAGTCTATATAAACTAATTAATGGTTGGACATTATAGTTAGCACATGTGAGATGCAACTGATTTAGTGTTCATCAAAAGTCAAACCAAGTTAGGGTATGAGATATTGTAATTAGTTTTTTGAGTTATATTTTCTAATTCATGTAAACGAAACTTATTCATTTAGTTCGTGTTTATTTTATCGATCGTCACTTGACTACCACTATCATTGCTATTGCCCCACCTCTTCTTCCACGACCACTATTGACACATCTCGCATCATTGTTGTTGCTGGTCCACTGCAATCATCACTGTTGTTGTCGCCTCCCATACCATAAAACTATTTATATCCATATCTCATATGAAGTGAACCATAGATTTTGATTCATAATCAGATCCTTTTTTACCCTTGCTTAGTTAGTCATTCGACTTGGTGGTTTAAGCAGCTTTGTTAGGTCGTCACATTTGGTAGTTATGTAAATTGTAAGGTGAAGGGTAACCTCCAACCCTTATTCAAAGTTACTTATGCGGGCACCTTTACACATCCTTACAACCATACCTTCAAATGTTTGAACTTGTATATATGGGCATTTAGTAATGTCTTGATGTTTCTCCATATTTATATGCATCTAGACGGACTAGACCTATCGATATTCATTGTAATATATGTCTATAAACATACATCCGTAGCATCAATGTTGAACGCTCAAACACAACATTAAATATTTAAAAAGGATAGTGATCATGCCATTAACATCAACACCTACCAACATATTGACCTATTTTATAAATATCACTAACTTGTCATTCAACTTGCATTTACAACTTAGGCCAAGTGTTAAACACTATTATCTTCTTTTTCAATCATTCGTCACATAAGTGACACCTAAGCTTTTCCTTCATTATTGAACCCCAACACTCAAATCTCAACCCATCACATACACCATTCAATTTATTTATATTTTTAAAACCCAAAAAAAGATAAAAATGATTGAATGAGAAATAAATGACTAGGTGGTCACTTACACCCCGTTACAATGGACTGAGGATGATGAGGTGTTCCAAGGGTCTCACGGGTGTCACCCACTTAAACCCAAGTCAAAAAATAGATTTCTCAAGACGAATCAAATGTTCATAATTCACATTTTCATTCTTCTAATAATATCTCAAAAGAAAAAATACCCGATTCGCACCCAAATGTATTTAATCAATAGTAAAAGTAATTATTAATATCACTCAATTTCGATTCATTATTATTGGATCCATCTTCTCCAGTGTCTCTGTTAATTCCCTCGAATTCAATCAATCAGTTATCATCATCTTTCTTTCGGGCTTTAGGGTTAGGGCTTTATTAGTATATTATTATCTTCTCTTCTTCTTCTTATTCTTATTCTTCTTATTATAATTATTATTCAGAAAGAAAGAAAGAAAGAATGTATGCTGATCGTGTGGACTCAGCACCCAAGAGTTCTGTCAAAGACCGTCTCAACGGCGGAACCCTAGATACTTCCGGCCGCCATAGACAGCAACTTACCGGCAAGAGGTTGGTTCTTCAATTCTTCATCTTTTTGTTAAATTATTCGCTTTTTATCATCAACTGTATACAATTTATTTACTTTTGCTTGCTAATTTCAATTACACTAGCTTTATTTATATTATTGAGGGTAGTATTAAGAGAGTGAGTTTTGGTCATGGTTACGGCTTATTTATTAACTGCATGTTAGTGATTTTTTTAGAAAATAATTAGGGATTTTTTTAGTATTTCATAACTTATTAGTTTGCCAATACACTTTTCTCATCTTTTACAAAGCGATACAAGGCGACCAACGTCCAAAAAGCGAACCTGAGGCGCACACTTTTTGTACACGGGTCATTTCTATGCTTCAGAAGGTTGCACTTGCACCACATGCTTTTTAGGTTGTACATGCAGGTACGGGATGCTATATAAAACCTATGAGATATATAAAAACCTTGCGCCTCGCGTACGGAAATCAATGCTCGGTTTTAGACCTGTTGCTTTTGTGTGCTTCTGGTTTTTTAAAACCAAGCATCTTGTAGGGACGTTTTCGTGTCTTTCTCAACTAATTGTATCAACAAAACCTTGAAATTTACAATTTAGGAAAAAAAAATTAATCACATCAGAGTGATGCATTATCAAAAAACCTTACTTTACTTGAACGCGTTATTTTGTTGCTTCAGGCAGAGGCAGGATGACGACAAATGGGAGCATGATCTTTATGAACGAGCTGATCCACAAGTATCAAGTATGTAACTATGAACCTGATTATCTCACGTCTTACTTTGTTATTACTGTTACTGTTATTAGTAATATTAGTTTTTTTTAGATCGCAGAGTTGGTGACCGTGACCTTCGTTTAAAGCTTCAAAAAAAGAGCAATCAACGGGTACCTGTAGGTGTAAGAGATCTTCGTGAAAAGCTTTCGGGTATAACTTATTCACATTCAACAGTAGCTGCTCCAGCAAAGGTGAAAGCAGTGCCCGAGAGCAGTAAACCTGTTATTAGAAGTGTTATAGCTGAAACCCGTCCAGAGACTAAAAAAGTTGCTAGTACTGTTTCCAAGAAAAAAAAGGTATGTTACTGGTTATTTTCCATTATACAGAAACGGGATATGATTATACAAGTTATTTTTATCTCAATAGTATTGTAGTGTGTTAACAAAAAGGTTTAGAAGGTTTTATTTATACACTTTGGGACTTTTGATTCATTTGATCGAACAAGTTATATTATATGGTAAGTAGTAGCACTGCAACTTAATTAAAGCCATGAGGTAATATCAGTGCTGTAGTACTGTACTGCAAGGTTGATACTCACATGCCAAAACCTTCAGTTGGGTTAAGATATTCATTGTTTTAGCTAGAGGTAGCAAATTGGGTGGGTAGGGAACATGCCAAAATGGGTATTTGAATAGCTCGGGTGGGATTGACTATGTAAATAATTTGTGTGTTAAATCTGTCCGATTTTACCCCCTTTCTTTTTAGCTATTTTTTCATTTTACCAGCTTGACCTGTTACATATATTTACATCACATGAAATCAACCCATTCGTAAGTAAATGTGTAAATTGCCCCTTCTACATTTAGCCTAAATCTTGATCTCTTCAAGGATTTTGGCTTCTTGCAAGCAGGTTAAGTCCCGATTCTGGTCGATCATTCTTTTTTTTTTATCAAGTTTTCAAATTTTATTTCCAGATTTTACTCTAACGATGGATATTTTTTATTAGCAATATATCTCACCTTCTTACGGTCACTCTTTAAGACCTAGTTATTGGACCCAGTGACAATAACTCTGCAAGAAGCTGCCCACCGTTTCAGCCTGCATGAGAGATATTTCTAAGAATAAAAACCATTATTATAGTTTTATCTTAAAATAGAAATTGAAAATAAGGAACTTGTTTTGTAATCATATTAAACACACAAACTCTTTTCAAATGTCAATATAATCAAACCTTCCAAAAAATTACCCATTTTGACATGTTCTCAGCCTGCCCAATTTGTCACCTCTAGCTAGAAGAATATTTGAGCACACAATTACAGGTTTTGACATCTGAGTGTCAACCTAGCAGAATACCACCATGACCTCACGACTTTAATTAAGTTACAACATAAGCATAAAAAAAGAACTGAACTCCCGATTTTACCCCTATTCCTTTTAAGTTTTAACTTAATTTTTCATTTTACTGGCCATCTCTACTTTTAGCCTTAATCATGGTTTTTCTTATTAAAATTTTTACTTACTCTTTCCAGTTTTTACTATAATGATGTTATTTTCCTTAGCAATATATCTCTCGTGCAGGTTGAAACAGTGGATACCTTCTTGCAGTCACTCGGTCTTGAAAAGTATTCAATTACATTTCAAGCAGAGGAAGTATGATTCTAGAACACTCCTTCATTCTCATTCCATACCTTGACTTTTAGAACATGTAATAAAGTTTTATACATTTTTTAGGTTGATATGACTGCACTTCTACACATGACTGATGAAGACCTAAAAGCTATAGGAATCCCAATGGTAAGTTTGTTTTTTGTTATTAGACTTTTTATTAACAATTAAACTTCATTGGTGTTTACTTGCATAATAATTAGTTATTATGGGATAATCTAAGATACCTAAGAGGGTACCATTTCTGGTTGGATGATTTGTACACGAATTTTCATTTTTTGAATTTTACATTTAATTAAGTGTTATACTTGATTAGACAAAAAGCAAAACACTTTATTTTTCAAAAAAACTTTTAAGGATGTTTAATGCATTTTAAAACGCTTTGAGCAACTTTTGAACTATTCAACTTAATATCATTTTAACTAATTTTTATTTTCGGTTTCATCTATAGAGAGTAGCCTAAACATTAAACCGACTTTTGCTTAAATAAAAGATAGCGAAAAAGGAAAATCTTATAAAGTCTATTTTGTACTCCCTCCGTCCCATTATAAGTGTCCATGTTTGAAAAACACAAAGTTTTAGGTGGATTGAATGATTTTTTTTTGCCAAATGACAATAATGCCCTTGAAAAGTTTATTAATTTTAGTTGTGTGTGTTTAAGGGTAACCTTGGAAA
Organism: Bidens hawaiensis; assembly: GCF_021521415.1. Lineage (NCBI taxonomy): Eukaryota > Viridiplantae > Streptophyta > Magnoliopsida > Asterales > Asteraceae > Bidens > Bidens hawaiensis. The sequence continues at coordinate 42,881 of NW_027506099.1, forward strand.
TTGGCTAATAAAATTTGAAAGTGGACACTTGTAATGGGACAAATAAAAAAGGAAATGTGGACACTTATAATGAGACGGAGGGAGTATATATAAGTTATTTATTTCATTTTCTTTTACAAGATGGGCCATATGTCTTTCCTTTGATTGATCCAACCCGACCTATTTTGACCCGTGATAAAAAGTTACCCGTTTCAACTCAAAAGTGACCCGTTACAGTTCAATACTTCAATCATTATCCACTCATTATGTGTATAGTGTGTTGTGTGTAATATGAATTATATCATTTAGAAGGTGCTAATTATTCAACATGATATTAAACAAGCTGTTATTTTATCAAACCGAATACATATGATGCTATTGGGTTTCCTCCTTTTCTTACTCATTGATGACCTTATTTGTGTAGGGACCGAGAAAGAAGATCCTGTTGGCAATGGAATCTAAAGCATGAGCTCATGTTTTCTACTGAACCGGTATGGGTCTCTTTCGTGAGTTAGGTTTTTAGGCGTATTTATGAAGTCACATTAGTAGGATTAGAACCATGCAACGATGACAATGTATTTGGTGTGTTCTATGATATAATGTTAATTTTCTAGATTAACCTACATTCTGTAGGTTTGTGCCTTTGATAATTTGAGTATGAGAAAATATAAAAAAAGAAAGTTATTGTTCACCTTCATATATTGTTTATAAAGAATGTTAAGACAACTTTATTGAAAATGATTTGCTTGAATTGAAATGGTGGTAGTATTTAGCCTGTCTTGTCCCGATACTCGTAGCTATGTACACGACTTGTAAAGGAACACAAGATCACATGACATTCCACTAAATAATGTTTTTAGGTCAGCGTATTGACCTTGGCGGTTAAGTGAAATTTAATTAGTCATAATCTATAATACTTACTTAGGACCCTTGTACACCTAGTAAGGACTTATTTCTTCTCTATTACAAAATACATATTTAGAGTGCATTAGCATTGTGTATGGTTATTGGTGATAGTTGCACCTAGAAGTCAAACAAATCCAAACACCCAGTTTTGGATTATTATTAACCAATTGAGCTTGTTTAGGTCATAAGAAATTTTTTAATGGGTCAAAGTGAGTTTTTTTTAGAATGAGTCCATGTCAATGCCGACACAGAGTCACCACCGCTGGCCCTACATCGATCGTTGACGTAATCTCAGTCACTGCCACTATCGCTGGTGTTACATACTTCACAGCTGCTGCCACCGCCGCCACTATCGTCATTACTAAAATGGGTACCTACACCATTGCTGTCATCTTTACTGCTGCAACCATCGGTACCGCCACTAGTGGTAGCCATAAAAACAAATATGCCAAGCGAATCCATTTTGAGACTAATTTTCTAAAATGGTATATTTCAACTTTCAACCAAAAACCATTTTGATTTAACTTTGTTTCAATCCGAGCCAAATTAATATACTTTTAAAACGATTAGTTTCTTTACCCGACATGACCCTCTCGTTACCCAACCACCCTGTTTGCAACACTTAGTAACAAACAGCATATATTTCATGTATTGATGTTGACGTCTTGATTCTCATTGGTGATAGGCGTAGCATGTGTCAAATTCAACTTTTTATATAACGATAACTCACACACCCTCTAACATTGCTCTTAGATTACACATTTTCTTGACACCTTCTCATTCCGAATGAGTTTGACTTTCTCTCTCTTCAATTGGAAATCAAAGTTAATTAAAATAATGTCTCCTAAACAAAATTTATTAGCCATCATATATAATACAAATACTTAAATGATTTGGGAAGAACCATTACACAGCTAGAATAACAAAATTTCTGAAAGTATGTGTGATCAACGTGATCTGGTGCAATTTTCTTGAAACAGTTGGTAACTACAAATTGTTTTAGTTACTAAATACTGACTAAAAATGTATCCTAAAATCATAAAAAAAATCGTAATTAATTTTTATCCGTCCCTATACGAATAATTGATAAGTATACCATACGGTAACGCCTTTACTCTAGCCAAGACGCGTTGTCCATCAAATGAACGATGAAAACAGCTCATACATGATTCAAAAATAGCATATTTTGTTGTGTCTGATCATTAGGTTTTCCAAATAGAGTGATTAGTAGTAATTATTTGTGTTTAGAGTTTAAGGCTTAATCTAGTCACCATTAATGAGTTCTAATCTAAGTAAAGTTGTGATGCAGAAATGCTTCTTAACTAGTGTAATAATAGGTAAAAAGATAATGAATTCAACCACTTAAGTTTCAGACTGGCACTACAAATATGAAGTCACAAAACCATATGTTTTAAACTTAAGAACAACAATTGTACCAATGGGGAGAGTTCATAAACCATTGCTCCTATTTGTCACCTTTCTTATTGCTCTTTCGAGTGTTACAAGCGTGATCGCGGCCCGTACAACAAAGTTCATTAAGCCCGATGAATCAAGTCGGGTGGATGATGAGAAAATCGCTCATTTGATTCTCCATTTACCCGGTGTTCTGAGGTTCCCATTTGGCGGGCCTGGATGGGGTGGGCTCGGATGGGGTGGCCTTCCATGGGGCCTTGGTGGATGGGGCCGTGGCTGGCCTGGAGGTTTTGGTGGCTGGCCTGGGGGCTTTGGTGGCTGGCCTGGGGGTTTTGGTGGATGGCCCGGGGGTTTTGGTGGCTGGCCGGGAGGTTTTGGTGGCTGGCCATGGGGTGGTCGTGGCGGTTTTCCGTGGGTTCGTGGTGGCTTTCCAGGGGGGCGTGGCAGTCGTTGTGGTCGTGGGGGCCGTGGTGGGTTTCCGGGCCTTGCGCAAGGTAATGTAGGTGAAGCTAAGGTGAATAATAAAGAGAAGTATGGAAGAAATCTATCACCATGATTGTGTATGGACTATGTGAAGAGGTAGGTCCCAGCAGAGCCCAGTTGGACCCACAGAACTCACTTTGAAGAGAGACGTCTGCGCAGAAACCAACTGGATCCGCAGGACCCACCATGCTCAGAGACGTGACGTCCTTACGCGCAGTACGCAAGCTGTTCCCGCAGGAAATGCCTCCCAATGGTGAAGTACTCCGCCTGTTCCCGCAGCTGCGGATACAAGCCATCAGGGAAGGCCACCCGCGCAGCAAGGCTACACGCACAAGGCACTTAGCTCTCAATAATTCAGTAGTCACCTGAAGGAATGAGCAAAGCCGGGAACAATCCCGCACAAAGGCGGGAGGGGGAATACTCCCGCCCAAATGAGCCAGTCCGTACGATACTGGAAGATCTTTTGTACTGTACCTGACGAGGTATGGGCAAAAGATCTGACCAGAGATACGACAGCCCATTGACAACAGTATGGCGAGCAGCATGCTCTTGTACTGTATGTCACTATTAGCCGCTACCTACTCACCAACTCCTGTCATACCACGTGCATAGCCTGCAGTTGGTGGAAAAGGAATAGTACACAGCAGGCCTGGTCACTGTCAGCCGCTGCCTACCCACCAACTACCAGCATGGCACGTGCGTAGGCCACAGTTGGTAGAACAGGAATACTATTCAACCGGCTATACCCTCTTGGAAACCTACCTTCGGCTATAAATACCCCAAATTGTATGATCATCTCATCTTATCTTTTATCTTACATCTTATACCTGATATCTGCTCTAGCAATCTCTTAATATACCCTTATATTCAAGAGCAATCTAGTCTGATTCTCACGCCGGAGGGTGGTCACAAGGAGGTACCCCCCCCCTTCTCAGTGACGAGCTCACGGTGTCTGTTTTGCAGGTTATCAGAAGAACCATCTTTGCCGGGTCTAACCCCTCGTGGGAAACATCTATTTAACCCCCAGATTATCCGTAATCTGCCCGGGGTCGATTAGTGTTTCTTCATTGGCGCCATCCGTGCATAAAAGCTAGAACTTCATTTCTTTTCAGTTTTTTCAAACTTCTGGAAAGATGGTTAAAGAAACTCCGGTAACCACAACCCCAGCTACTAGGGGAATACCGGCGACTACACAGTTTTTACGAACACTACCCCGGTTACCCAAGCCGGGGCAAGTGCGGTAAATTTTACGAACACTACCCCAGTTACCCAAGCCGGGGCAAGTGCAGTAAACAATCGCTCACTGGGATTCACCGATACCCAGTTAGAGAGACAACGAACGAGGCTCCCCCGCCAAACACTCGATGAAGTTAAAGCGTGGGCGGAAGCACGTCAAAAAGAATTCCAAGCTGAGTTGGATGAACGCTTACGTTTACTCCAACATGCTGATGAATTCGTAGATTACTTTGACGATGATTCGGAGGAATCCGATAGTGACGCAAACCCTCGTCATAGGGCGAAAGGGAAGCGTAAGGAAACGGACTCCCAACCGAGAAGGCATTTTGGAGAAACCTTCAAACCAAAAAACGCGGGTGGAAACCCATGTGACTTCTCCAAAACATTTAGACCAACTGCGGCAAATGCGGGAACGTCCAAATTTGCAAGGGACATTGCGGAAGCAATCACCCCGAAAAGTGCCAAACAGATGTCCAACATCGGCACTTACGATGGTATATCTGATCCAGACGATCATTTAAACAGATTCATAGCGGGGGCAACCGTCAGTAATTGGACGGAACCTACGTGGTGTTACATGTTCCAAATGACGCTTGTTGGGCCAGCTAGAGTGTGGTTCGATCGTCTACCGGTCAACCACATCTACGACTGGGCAGACTTCCAACAGAAGTTTAGCCAACACTTCAGCCAACAAAGAAAGTATACCGAAGAGCAATGGACAATCCTCAAATGCATTCGAGAGGAAGATGAATCTTTGCCAGACTTCATCACTCGCTTCAACTCAAAGAAGCTAAGTCTGGGTAATATTAGCGAAAATCTTGTTCGCGCTGCTTTCATCCAGGGCGCGAACGACCCAGAGCTCATCCGCACCTTAACGGGTAAAGATGGCATGCCATCCACATGAGATGCCATCATGACAGCAGCTAAACGCTTTGCGGAAACGTAGAAGCAACTGGGTAGAGATCTCCCCCAGAGCACAAACCTCTACACCCAGAAAACAAGAGAAAACAACGTCCTTACCGCCCGACTAAACAAAAAGCGGAAGCTAGGCATTTGGCAGTCAAGGGTAAACTTTGACACCTCATCCAGCTTGCAACATCGGTTAGGCGGAAGGGATAACGTACAGTCGAACCAGAACTCCAGATGGACGCCACTCACCAAAAGCGTCACCGAGATATTCGCCACTGAGGAGCTCCCATGGCCAAAGACTCCAATAATCCGACATCGTCACAATGCTGATCGGAGCAAATACTGTGACTTTCACAGGACAAAAGGCCACAACACTGAAGAATGCACAGACGTAAAGGACATCGTCGAAGCATTTGTCAGAGATGGGACGCTCGCACACCTCGTGGCGTAACGAACGCTGAGCAGGCTGATGCGTGTAGAACCCCAGCTAGGGAAAACACGAATAAAATTGCAGCTTCAATGCCGGAGACTACATACTGCGTAAACAACGAGATCCCGAACCAGGTGCATATCGGCTCGATGGCACTCCCATCACAACAACATGGAAGGGAGCTCAATTACACAGTTTGCATGTAGATCAATTCCAAATTTGTAAAGAAAAGGCCCAGAGCCACTTCTAATGGAAATGATTCTCCTTAGAACATCGACGCTGATGATTTTACATTTATACTTATGAACTTTCCACACGGATATGCCGGTCTTCACCACATACATAAGTGTGAAAGAAGTCGTGCGTGGGGAAGGCGGCAAAACCCGCATAAACCCAAAAAACGGCAAACCTTCACGCAGGTCAGTCATAGGTAAAGTTCAGTCATCCCACTAAATGAAAGTGCCGGTCCTAACCGCACGAATCATGATAGAGGAAACTGAACACTAACCTATTAACAACCGCGCGTCGAACGGTTAATTTACTCAACACTGATATGCCGGTTTTCACCGCATAATTACGTGGAAAGTCGTTGCGTGGGGAAGGCGGCAAAACCCGCATAAACCCAAAAAACGGCAAACCTTCACGCAGGTCAGTCATAGGTAAAGTTCAGTCATCCCACTAAATGAAAGTGCCGGTCCTAACCGCACGAATCATGATAGAGGAAACTGAACACTAACCTATTAACAACCGCGCGTCGAACGGTTAATTTACTCAACACTGATATGCCGGTTTTCACCGCATAATTACGTGGAAAGTCGTTGCGTGGGGAAGGCGGCAAAACCCGCATAAACCCAAAAAACGGCAAACCTTCACGCAGGTCAGTCATAGGTAAACTTTGGTCATCCAACTAAATGAAAGTGCCCGTCCTAACCGCACAAATCATGAGAGGAAACCGAACCTATTGACAACCGCGCGTCGAACGGTTAACTTATTCAAAATACTTTAGAAAATTTCTAACAGAAGGATGAGGAAAACCTCCACGCAGGTTAGATGTAGGTAAAGTTTAGCCATCCTACTAAGTGCAAGTGACGGTCCTACCCGCACAATCACGAAAGAGGAAGCAAAACTTCAACCTATTATCTACCACGTTCAAAGGTTAACTTATTCTATACACTTAGAAAATTTCTAAAAAGATGAGGAAAACCTCAACGCAGGTCAGATATAGGTAAAGTTTAGCCATCCTACTAAGTGCAAGTGACGGTCCTACCCGCACAATCACGAAGGAGGAAGAAAAACTTCAACCTATTATCTACCACGTTCAAAGGTTAACTTATTCTAAACACTTGGAAAATTGCTAATTTAAACTAAAGTATGCATGAGCAAGTCATATAACGTTTATAAAGCAAGTCATCCAGTGAAAGTAGCGGTCTTACCCGCACAAAGATTTATATTTCATAATATTCATTACAAGAAGGGCCGGGTAACTACCCGCCTACAAGAATATAAATCTATACAAGCTAAACCTATCCTAACAGTGGGAAGGGATCTTCAGGATCAAGCTTCAGGACCACTTCCACTTGGACCAGCACCATCAGTAGAGCGTGGCGGTTCAAGGAAAGCTTTAAGGATAGCTAGCCCATCATCAGAAGCAGCAACTTCGTTCACCTTCTCCACCACCAGATGCGGGAAGGCGGCATACTGATTCACTGCTTGGTCATAAACAGCTTCAGTATCCACATCATACAAAGGGAAGTTGGAAGGCGGGATGCCTTTCTCAACGAACCCTAGACCAAGCAGGAAGCCGGCCTTTTCCCCATCCTCATGAGAAGCGTTGAGGGCTGCGCTCATGGCATCGTCGTATGATGTCTCCGTGAAGACTCGATGCACAACCTAAAAAAAAAATATACAAGTATCAAAACCTTTTCTATTTACAAAGAAAAGCGTGAAGACATTATGAAGCTAAGCTTACCTGAGACAACGCTTCTCGAAGAAGCCATTCCTTGGTAACCAGAGCTTCCTGGAGGGCAGCTTGAGCTTGGTTACGGGCGCGTTCGGGTTCACTTTTGTTAAGGTTGGCAAGCAACACTTCTTTAGCCGCAGCCTCTTCAACGCCCTTTAGCTTCCGCTCAGTATGGTCAAGCACCCCCCTCTGGTCCAAGATCTCTTGGAGCTTCTTGGCGTCTTCCATCGCCAATGCATCATGAGCCTGTTGGAGCGCCTCTAGTTTGGCTTTAAGTTCCTCATTCTCGAGGCGTAAAGGCTCAGCAACAGCTTCAGCTTTGGTGGCCCTCTCGGTTGCGTTCCGTGCAGTTTCCTTAGCCAGCCGAAGCTGTTCGTTAACAGCTTGGGCAGCCTTGGAACGGGCCTCGAGCCGGGCCTGAACTTCAACCTCGAGGGCCTTGAAGGCCTTCTCCTTTTCCGCAGCCTCTGCGGTAAGCCTCCTATTCTCCTCCCGGACAGCCCGCGCCTGAGCTACTTCTTGGATGCGAGCTGCTTTTAACTTGTCGTTTTCACGACAAAGCAGCTCGACGCGCGGCTGCATCCGGGCCAGGAGAACCCGAAGCTCATTGGGTAGCCTACCCTCCTGGTAGCTAGCCATGGCTTCCCCCAACGCACCACTGAGAGCTGCGTGACGAGCCCACTCCACGCACTCCACAGGCGTGCGAAGGGTTGTTCCTCGGCGGATGTTCCATCGTGGAACATACACTTCATTGGAATCCGACACTGCAAAAAACAAAACGCAGTTAGGAAAAGATGATAAAAAAAAGGCCAAAAGAACCCTACGCACCTGTAGGGTCGACAACAGGCCGATAGCCGCCAAACCCATCACCTGAACCCAAGGGAAATCCATCCAAGAGGTCAGGCAGATGGGAAGGAGGCAGAGGTTGGCGAGAAGCCCCAAGCATACCTGGAGGATCGGCCGTAGCTGCCGAAGTCGGAGGAGGCATGGAGGCCGCCGCGGTAGAAACCAACGGAGGTGAACTCACCGGAGGTGAACTCACAACCGTGGTCGCCGCTGCGGAAGTACCCGCAGGAATAGTCACCGCCGGCTCAGTAACAGATTCACTAAATATGGCACTGACAGCCGGCGGAGATGTCATCGCAGTTGGAACAGTTGGCTCAACTGGGTGAGCAACTGAACCAACAACTGAAGCAGGCGCAGCCGCCTGGGTCATCGCCTCAGGTAGGTTGACCAAACCTACCGTCATGGGTCCGGAGGTGCTCCTCCCCGCTCCACCCTGGAATGCGATAGCATCCACGCCTGCACAAAGAAGATATAAGTATAATGGCGGAAAGATATGAAGTTAAAAAAAAGTTTGTACTTACGGGTTTTCTTGAGCCTAAAAGTGCGAACAGGCGGGGACGAACCCGATGGAGCCGGCCTCTTCACGCCGCTCACCGTCGTTGTCCTGGGCTGCTCGGAGGGGACGGTCGTCTCAGCCTCCGGAGCAGTGGTCTTATCACCACCAGGGTTCCCTGCCAACTCCTCGCTGTCAGTCTCTGAATCAGACCGAGGCACCGGATCGGCAGTGGAGGCAACCTTCGCCTTCCCCTTCCCGCCGGCAGCCATCTTCTTCCGCACCAACGGAGGACCATCTGCGGATTCCTCATCAGAACACAAGATTAGAGGAATTCCAGCAGAGGTTTCAGCATTGAGGGGTCGAGGGTTGAATAACTCCTTACCTGGCCGCCTGGCGCTCAGGATCTCGTGGCCTGGCGGGTAGACCTCCACGAACCGATCCGCCGTCTGTTCAAGGATGGGCAACTCGTTCTCATCTAGAGCACGAGTACCCATCCGAGCGGGACTATCAGCCTCCCGCGGATGCAGGAGCGACTGCAAGTCATTCCCCTCTGAAACAAAAGAAATTAGAAGACAAACCTATATAAACAAAGAAGACAGAGCATACCGTAAGGGACAGAGTTCAAACCGTATTCGAGGACGATGGGAACCTGTGACTCCTCCTTCCACACCCGGCTCATCCCAAGCATCACCATCCCAGACTCCGCAAAGCGGTATACCGGAGTCTGGACACGGGAGATCTTGGCGAACCACTCCGCCTCCTGGTAGTTGAGGGCGTGAAGGGCGGGGAGTGCTCTCCCATTCTTAAAGGTCATCGCAAGGGGGATGACGCGAGCGGAGATATAAAAAAACTCACGCTTCCACGACCGAAGACTGCGCTCGGTAGCGCAGATCTTCAACCCCTTGATCCGATTGACCAAGGTGTACCACCCCTGGATGCACCTCCAAGAATAGAAGGTCATCAACCGGTCAGCATGGGGCTCCACGCCCAGAATGAGGCACACCCACTCAAAGTGGCGGATCTTGGCGATCGCCATCGGGTGTACCTCCGTCAGATGCACGCCGTGCCTCTCCAAGACACGGTATACAAACTTCGTCAATGGGAACCTGAGATTCCCATAAACGAAGAATGCAGCGTACACCCCTATCTTGCCCTGGGGGGCATCGTACACCGTCTGGTGTGGCTCCGGAAACTCAGGCTCGAACGGCTCGAGCATGAACTTCTGGACGATGTACTGAAAAAGCTCGGCAGGAAGAGCGCACTGGCACTCGCCAGCAGTGCTCTTGTCGTCCTTATCAGAAGTGGACGACGGATTCTCGACGAACACGTCAGACTCCTCGGCAAAAGAAGACATGTTTGGATGTACAGAAAAACGATTTCAGAAGAATGCTCGACGGAATAGTGAGTATTCGCCGGAAATCGTTTAGAAGATGAAGAGAAGTGAAAGTGTGGATTGCAAAGGACCATCTCCCCCTTTATATACTCATCGCAATTAATGCGATGAATTTAATGCGGAAGAGAGAGAAATCGCAGGTGCAATGAAACTATGACACGTGGCAAAGTGCAAGCTGGCAACAGCTGTTGAAAGGACGCGTGCCATTAATTTCGCGGCCACGCGCCCGAAAAATCGCGCCCACGCGTCTGAAAAAGCGTCTGGAATGACCATGTACTGTCACGTCACCATAACTTCCTGCACGTCCTGACACAGTCAGAAGAAACCGTCGGACAACATTTCAACAGTTTGGACAGTTCTTATCCTTTCACCAACTCTTCGAATTTCAAAATTTCAAAAAGATTCAAAAGTAAGTGGGAAAATACCCCTTACCTTGGCAACCAAGTAACTGTAAGACAGGTGCGAGTACAGTGTTAAGGCAAAACCCTTCACATACTTAGCACCTGCAAGGAATTGAAGCCAAGAATACCTCGGCGACCAAGTAACTATAAGACGGGTGCGGGTACAGTGTAAAGGCAAAACCCTTCACATACTTAGCACCCGCAGGGAATTGACGCCAGGAATACTTTGGAAGTAAAGTAACCGTAAGACGAGTGCGGGTACAGTGTCAAGGCAAAACCCTTCACATACCTAGCGCTCCGCAGGGAATTGAAACCAAGAAGGATCTTCTGGGCAATGCTTGCGGAAACGGGAATAACATCCCCGCATAGCGGGAACGTCGAGAACTACATTGTTTGAAGCTCCAAGATGGAATTGGTGGTTTTAACATAATTGATCACTATGTTCAAAACTACCAAAACCTCATGGAGAATCCACACAAGTGGGACTCAACGCTCCTGACTTGCGAGGAGGTTACAGACCTACCCGCATCATACCCAAAGATCAAGCAGGAAAGTCGGGAATTTCTGCAAGTGACATAAGGACTTCCGCGGGAAGAATCCCCATGGAAAACCTTAAAACTAAACCCTTTTCAAAAACCCTTTGCTTAAGTCCAAAAGTTCACTTCACTTATTAAACACTCATGAGAAGAACATTGGACTGGGGGGACTTGAAGAGGTAGGTCCCAGCAGAGCCCAGTTGGACCCACAGAACTCACCTTGAAGAGAGACGTCTGCGCAGAAACCAACTGGATCCGCAGGACCCACCATGCTCAGAGACGTGACGTCCTTACGCGCAGTACGCAAGCTGTTCCCGCAGGAAATGCCTCCCAATGGTGAAGTACTCCGCCTGTTCCCGCAGCTGCGGATACAAGCCATCAGGGAAGGCCACCCGCGCAGCAAGGCTACACGCACAAGGCACTTAGCTCTCAATAATTCAGTATTCACCTGAATGAATGAGCAAAGCCGGGAACAATCCCGCACAAAGGCGGGAGGGGGAATACTCCCGCCCAAATGAGCCAGTCCGTACGATACTGGAAGATCTTTTGTACTGTACCTGACGAGGTATGGGCAAAAAATCTGACCAGAGATACGACAGCCCATTGACAACAGTATGGCGAGCAGCATCCTCTTGTACTGTATGTCACTATTAGCCGCTACCTACTCACCAACTCCTGTCATACCACGTGCATAGCCTGCAGTTGGTGGAAAAGGAATAGTACACAGCAGGCCTGGTCACTGTCAGCCGCTGCCTACCCACCAACTACCAGCATGGCACGTGCGTAGGCCACAGTTGGTAGAACAGAAATACTATTCAACCGGCTATACCCTCTTGGAAACCTACATTCGGCTATAAATACCCCAAATGGTATGATTATCTCATCTTATCTTGTATCTTACATCTTATACCTGATATCTGCTATAGCAATCTCTTAATATACCCTTATATTCAAGAGCAATCTAGTCTGATTCTCACGCCGGAGGGTGGTCACAAGGAGGTACTCCCCCCCCTTCTCAGTGACGAGCTCACGGTGTCTGTTTTGCAGGTTATCAGAAGACCCATCTTTGCCGGGTCTAACCCCTCGTGGGAAACATCTATTTAACCCCCAGATTATCCGTAATCTGCCCGGGGTCGATTAGTGTTTCTTCACTATGGAAGTTATGCAGCTTATATGAAATAATGTTACCTCGTACAAGTTAAACAGATTCATGTATCTATGTCTATGTTCCTGTTCCTAATCGGGTTCCTTATTATTTATTGATATTAATAATTACATTTATAATAAATTATGCTTCTAATAATGTACCCAAAGTTTTGGTGTTAAGATTTTTCTTGTTCTTTGAAATTTTTCTATATTTATGAATTATATGACCCATATTTAATAAATAATTGTGATTTAACTTGAATAATTGATGATGTTAACTCATTTACATGTTGTGTTCTGGCTATCTCAAACGTATTCAATAAAAGGTAGGTTAAAAAAACAGATTAAACGCGTCAAAATTTTGAAAGTTATCAGCAACTGTTAAGTAGTTCTTTGCCGATGAAACGAATATAATAATTGTCATAAAGTTATCACTCAGATTGTGCGAAGCCGAACTCACAAACTTCATTTAAGGGTTGCAATCAGTAAGCCAATGATAGATTCAATAATCAATATTCAATAATAAAGCAATACCAAAACCTAAAGATTAAGCCTATATTATATATACTGACAACTGTTTAGTCTGAAATTATATTTTTTTCAACTGTTTTTTCAAACATTTTATAGATAACATTCATATGGTTCTACAAACATAACACAGAAAGATTAAAACACGATACAAAAACCACTCTAATCAGGAAACTATATGAAACAGATTAAAAGAAGAAAGAAAGAAAATGCAACAAAACAAGAAGAGAAGCATTAATATACTTATTTTTTTGCTGGTTTTTTCCTCCATTCAGTGCGACCCCTGTTTAGTTCAAGACCATCACCAGATGACCTTAGCAGATGCAAAAACTGGCTTAAATTTTCACCATCAGGCTTCGAATTAGCACTACCGTTGGTTCCTTCCAAAAGTGATGATTCAGAACTCGTGAGGGAATCGACCACATCATCATGTTGGCATTCACGCCTGTAATCTAAGGTGATGGTTTGTAGTTCATGAGTGTCGATCACTTCTTGTGGGATGCTCTGTAAAAGAATCAAACTTATTAATATTTTTAGCTAGAGGTTATAATTTCAACCCGCTTACTTATCATGGGTCAACCGGTTTGATGTTTTATCTCTACCTAGTCCAAATAAAAAAAAAGTTGGCTGAAAAGGGTACGGGTCAAATGAGTCCAACAGGTTAACAACCAAGGTCTATTTTTATTGTAATAATATTATTTTGTAAAAACATAACTTAGGTGTTAAGTATTCATTAAAAGTTGTAAAAATGGATGCAAAAGTGTGTTTGGATTGTTCCAATCTATTTCAACCCGTACAGAACTGACCCATTTCAAACAATCCAGTTTGACGGGTTAAAACTGTTCAACCCGAACATGAAGAATATATTTATTTGTGACATATATCGTAACCCGCAGAGACTTAAAATCGGGTAACACGAACACGATCTGTTTAACTCATATATCTGAATGTGTCAAACTGCTGGCAGTTAGTGAGCAAGATGTTACATGCTAATCTAGTTGGTGGTTGTAAACAAATGGGCTGACCTGTTTAACCAAACAGGTTGGCGGATCGACATGTTTAAATACACAGATTAACCAGGTCAATCAGAACACAATCCCGTTTATTAAACGGGTCGTGTTCGGGTTGTATACAACTTCTTATGTGACCAAAACCAACCAGCATATACTCAGACCAAGTAAATCATATGCAGTAATGTGAAAGTAAAAGTGTAAAATACAATAATATGAACAAGATATGAAACATTAAAATCTTTTACCAACCTCGAGAACCCATCCAATGTAGGTAACATTGTTAACATGCCTGTTCATATCCAGATCGGCTCTTCTTGGCTGTATAATCCAAAGCGTGTTAACTTCTTAACATTTGTAACAGAAAAATATAGCTTATATCTAGAACACATTTCAGTTTACCACAAGTCCTAGTGTTGAATGTTCAGCAGGATCTTCCAGTTTTGCAATTTTCTTCAGGCTGTTATTGTTCTCTTCAGGAAATGCTAATCTAGAAACCAAAATATAATCCATCAGTTCACTAAAACAAAAACCTTTTTATTCAGAAACGTATTTTGTAATTTTCATTGAACAATTAACCTCAGTGTCTTGGGACAATATATTAAATATTCATCTCTTATATCATCATTGACTTTCTGCAGTCTTCTAGTATCTGAATTCATCATCACCCACTTGCTGCGTATTAATTGGAAATGGTCAGCTTACAATTATAATTCTACATTAATAATTTTTTTATAAAGATTAAGAAAAGAACTTAAAAACGCACCTTGTAGCCCTTCCAATAACCTCACCGTTGGAATGATCTTTGATAATCCAATCACGTCTAGTCCCAATTCTTCCTTCACCTTGACACCAAGTCTCAATTTCAACCACATCACTCCTATCAATTATATAAAATAATATTTCAAAAAACAATAAGATAAGTCAAACTATAAGTTTAGATTGAATTAGTCCACAATGTTACCAAGCAGGATATCTATAAATTTCAATGTGCATTCGTGAAGTGACCCATATGAGATGCAATTTCCTCATAGTTGTTGTGGTTGCAAATCCATCTGTTGAAAATCCAACACTCTGAGCATGATTTCCTCCAACTTCCTACAATATGCAGAAATTCATCATCTAAATATATTTATCATAATAAACTTCTTAACAAGAAATATGTGTTTTCTAATTCACGAATTACTACTAAAACATGCAAAAATTCATCATCCAAATACACATAAATCTTAATAATTTTCTTAACATTTTCTTATTCACCAATGAAACCAAAAATATGCAGAAATCATCATCTAAAATTCTAAACGTATAAATCTAAATAAATTTCTTTACAGGAAATATGCATTTTCTAGTTCACGAACAACGCCTAAAGTATGCAGAAATTCATCATCTAAACCTATAAATCTTAAACGTTCTTAAGAAGATATATGTTGCATTTTCTAATTCACCAAAAAACCTAAAATATGCAGAAATTCATCATCTAAATGTATAAAATTATAAATCTTAATAATTTTCTAAACAAGAAATATGCATTTTCTAATTCACCAATTACACCAAAAATATACAAAAACTCATCATCTAAAATCTAAATATATACATCTCTATAATTTCCTTAACAGGAAACATACATTTCCTAATTCACCAATTAAACCTAAAATATGCAGAAATTCATCAAAATTTCTCAACAGGAAACATACATTTTCTAATTCATCAATTAAACCTAAATATGCAAAAAAATAAAATAAAAAATTATCATCTAAATATATACATCTTTATAATTTCCTTAACAGAAAACATGCATTTTCAAATTCACCAATTAAACCTTAAATATGCAGAAATTCATCTAAATTCTTAACACAAAATATACATTTTCTAATTCATCAATTAAACCTAAATATGCAAAAAAAAAAAAAAAAAAAAAAAATCATCTAAATATATACATCTCTGTAAATTCCTTAACATGAAACATGCATTTCCTAATTCACCAATTAAACCTTAAATATGCAGAAATTCATTTAAATTTCTTAACACAAAATATACATTCTCTATTTCACCAATTAAACCTAAATATGCAAAACATAATAATAATAATAACAAAATAAAAAATTATCATCTAAATATATACATCTTCATAATTTCCTTAACAGAAAACACACATTTTCAAATTCACCAATTAAACCTAACTATTACTTATTAGTTAAAAAACACTGAAAACCTAACCTGCAACAAATTAGCAATGGTTTCCACGGTAGCAGTCTTATTAATCCCAACCTCATAACACCTAATAATAAACCTCTCCTTATAACTCAACCCATCCTCCGTCAAACTCCCCATACGTAACCGATCCGCTAGGGTTCCATCCTTCTTCAAATCCACAGCCACACTCGTCCTCTGTTCGTCCGTCTTCACCGCCATTACCGGCGCACATTTCCGATACAACGACTGACACGCAAAACCGCTGCTTCTTCTTCGGCTCGAAATATCCACGGATCGGAGGTTAGGTACGGACCGAGTGGTTGTTACGTCGGTGTACGCCGCCGCGGTGGCGGTTGGAAGGCCTCGTGATAGCATGGTGGAAGGTCCCCGGAGATGTGTGGTTTTGCGACGGAGTGGCGACGGTTATGTAGAGTGGAGGTTCGATATGAACGAGGTGGAAGGTGGGTTTAAGGAAATGACACTGGAGTTGCAGTTATTCACGTTTTTGCCATGATGTCAACTGTTTCGTACTGAAAGTGTGGAAGCTTTAGGCTGAGGGGTGTGGGGGGCTCTAACGGGGGCGCGAGTGGGGGCTCCAGCCAATAATATTGTGACGTGTGACAGGGAGAGAAACTGGATAAGGGGGGTGTTGGAGCCCCCGCTGGAGCCCCTGGCCCTGGTGTGGAGGGGCTCCAGCAGGGGCTCCAGCGGATTTTTTTTTTATTTTTTTATAAATGTATTAAAAAAAACGTATTATTAAAAAAACTCATAAATTATTTAAAAAAACACACATTTTTTTTAAAATTCAAATTACAAAAAAAAACATATTAAAAATTAAACAAACAATAATACTTAATAATAACACTAATCTAATACAAGATCATCGGGTCGCCTCGCCCACAAATGTTCAACCAACTCATGTCGAAGATCCTCGTGTATCTCACGGCTCTTGATATTTGCTATGTTATGAAGTTTTTGTTGATCACTGATTGTGGACGGTTGTGGCGGAATGTCACCTTGGTAGTTTTGGCAGATAGCTTTGCCCTCGTCTTCTAACGTCATGTTGTGTAGGATCAGACACGTGTAGACGACGTCCGTTATCCTCTCCCGAGTCCAATAACGTATCGGGTTCGCCAGAACATAATATTGTTTTTTATAGCTCCAAAAGCTCTTTCAATATCTTTTCTAGCAGACTCTTGCTTCTTCGTAAAATACTTCCGTTTGTCGGCGATTGGATCTGTAAAAGCTTGAACTAACAAAGCTCATTCGTTGTAAATACCATCGACCAGATAGTACCCGTACTTTAAGAGTTCTCCATTTGCAACAAAAGATTGAGGTGGTTCAACCCCGTCGATAAGGTCGTTGATCAAATTTGACTGATCGATAACATTAAGGTCGTTATTTGACCCAGCAACACCAAAAAAAGCATGCCAAAACCAAAGATCCTGTGACACCGCCGCCTCAAGTATAAGGGTCGGCCCTTCATGATCACCACGGTGGAACTGACCTCGCTAGGCCGTTGGACACATAGCCCATCCAACATGCGTACAATCGATGCTACCTAGCATCCCAGGAAAACCATGTTTTTCTGCGTGCACCTCATATATGCGTTGGATGTCATACATTGTAGGTTTACGCAGATATCTCCGAGCGTAAGTCGATATGACTCCTACGTATAATATATATTACAAAATGTAATAAATATTTAATAAAAAGTAAAATTAATGTTTTTTACCTTGGCAGGAAAAATGAAGGGATTCACGTGCAACCCTTTTCGACATCTGTAAATACTCATCCAAAGCGTCCGACGAGATGCCGTACGCTAATTGACGGATAGCAGCCGTGCATTTTTGAAGAGGGGTAAAACCGGGGAGACCCCTAGCATCCTCCCTTTGTTGAAAAAAGGGATACCGTGCCTCTAAATCACTTGCTATACGCATGAACAATTGTCTGCTCATTCGGAAACGAGTTCGAAAATCCGACTCCTCATATACCGGTTGAGGGCTAAAATAATGCCTAAACAAAGTATCGTTAGCACCCGATCGATCACGATCACGAGGTGGTGCTCTAACCCTCAGGAGTCGAGGTTGATGGGCTTGATTTTGCAAGAGATCGACCACGGTTGCGGTCAAAACCCCCCTACATGAAGAAGCAAATCATCCTCTTCGGAGGAGTCGGAATCAGACGAGTACGACGACATTATTTTTTAAAAAAAAATTGGGAAGATGGGTTGATTTTGGGTTTTATTTTGAAGTTGTGGTGATTGATATGGGTGAAATGGGATATTTTTATAGATGAAATGGGGTATTATATAGGAGTTTGGGATATTATATAAGGGTTTTAAGGTTTTTTTTTTTAAAAATAATGAGAGCCAACGGCTCTTTTGGGCGGGCCCACCGGCTTTTTCTCTCTCTTCTCCCGCGACCACACTCACGCCTGCCTGGGGGCTCGCGCTCGCGCCCCGTTCGCGCCCCGGTTCGAGCCCCGGTGGTGTGGGGTTAGCGCCTGGGGGCGCGAGCGGAGGGGCTCACGCGCCCAGGTTAGCGCCCCACACCCCTCAGCCTTACACTGACTTACACGTACAAGTGTATATTTTAATGTTTTATACTTTTTAATACAAAATTTTATTTTAATGATTTACTCGTACATGGTGCGAGTTTGGTCTACCTTATGTGTTTTTGGTCGATACTCTTAGAGCATCTCAACAACAAATCAATACAAAATGTCACGTAATCGTTACATCATATTTTAAACTTTTTATAAAAATCTTATTTTCTTACACAACAAAAAACATACACCCCTCATTAAAAAATATTAAAGTTGTATATATCTATGCTATATATAAAGCATGAGTGAATGACCTCTTAATTTTTAAGAGATACAATCACTAATGCTTAATATACAATCACTAATGCATAAGATTTTGAAATTTTGAGGGCAATATAGTAGTTTTGACATCATGTATAGTTAATAATATTTAACTTTAGAAAATAGTTACAAAAATGACCCTTCAACTTCAATACAATTTTGTTAATTTGTAAAGTAATTACGCATAAACCCTTTATCTTTACCCATTTAATTGACAAATTCATTTAATTTTTTTATTTCTTCAATATCTTTTAATATATTGTGTTTTAAACAAAAACGAACTTACCATTGCAATATGCTTATTTTTGTTGACGTTTCGATGTAAATTTTGTTTTATTTTGAGATGTTGATTATAATGTACAAGTCAATTAAGCATAAAAGTACAACTCAAATATGCAATTATTAACCTAAAATACAATTACAAATTTCACCCTTCAACTAAACTCAAATTTTATAAATTTAATCAATAATAACTCTTTCATCCCCTTAAGTTTACCTATATAATAATCTATATTCTCTTTCTTTGTTTTTCATTTATATCTTAGAATATAATACGTTTTAATAAATTTCAAACATGCAATTACAACGTGTTAATTTTTGTTGGCGTTCCAATGTAAGAATATTTGTGCGCATGTTATAAACTTATACCAAAATGATTTGGTTTCAATTAAAAAAAATATCAATTTTGGTTCAAGTCAAAATAATCATTTTGATCATTTTCTTTAAAATACTTTTATTGTTTCGGGTCAACGATTGAGGACTTTGACAGGTCGAAAAACCTTCGAGTTATAACTGGATGTAAGTCAAATGAGTTTATGTCAGTATAAAAAAAGTTTAAAATATTGCTTAGGCCAAAACAGACAATAAGTAAAATGAGTTTGAGCCATTTAAGAAAAAACAAAGTTGTCAATTTTGGTTCTGATTAAAAAATATTATAAGCATAATGAGTTCGAGTCATCTTAAAAAATGGTTTTGGTTTGCGTCAAAACGATTATATGCAAAATGAATCCAAGTCATTTAAAAAAAATATTAATTTCGGCTTTGGATAGACATTAAATCTTTGGTCGTTTATGAAGGTTTCAAAAGACTCCCAAATAACCGTGACTAACATAGTAGAATTGGTTCAGGTCAAAATACCCAGCAAAATAAGTTTCCATCATTTGTTTAATATTTTTATTTTTTTCGGATTAACGATCAAGGACTTTAATATGTTAAAATGCGTTCGAGTTATAATGGGATGCAAGCCAAATGGATTTAGGCCATTATAAAAAAAATTAAAGTTTTGTTCATATTAAGATGGATAATAAGTAAAATGAGTTTAGGACATTAAAAATAAACTGTCAACTATGATTCTGGTTAAAACATGTTATAAGCATAATGAGTTCGATATATCTTTTAAAAAAATAGGTTTTGGTTTGCGTCATAATAATTATATGCAAAACGAATTTGTGTCATTTAAAGGAAATATCAATTTTACATATGGGTAAACATTAAATATTTGGTCATGCATGAAAGTTTCAAAAAAACTTCCCAAATAACCGTGACTACCATAATAGATTTGGTTAAAAATGCTCAGCGAAATGAGTTTCGATCATATAAAACTTGTTTCATATGATTCGTATGGTAATTGTAACGTACAAAAACCAACATTCATTTTTTGAAAAAACTGTATCGTGCCATATGTTTAAATAGTTGTAACTACTCAAAATCTGTTTAAAAATATTGTCATCATCGCAGCATCCCGCGGCTAAACTACTAGTATGTTATATATGTCTGTGTATGTGAGACAAATGACCATATAATTAGGTTGTTTCTAGTTTGCTTCTACAAACTTCTTGCAGACATTAAAGACATATTCTACCTCCACAACAAAAAGATTTGTGACTAAAAAATTTATCACTTACCACATGGATTCAAACCTTAGTTTTGTAGCCTCTTATATTTAGTTGACAAGCACGTGTGTCACAACAAGGAGAGTTGTAACAATGTGTATATGATTTTGAGAATTGATTTGTAAATTAGAACTATTCGGCGAGAATTGATTATCTAGGGAGCTAAACTTTGGATTGTTCTTAAATCTTTGAAAATTTACAACTTTAGCTACACAATTTGCTTAAACACTATGCTTGATTCATAGGATATCTTTTAATGCATATATCATTATTGTTTTATGTCTATAAAGTTAACATTAAAATTTTGATGTTAATTTAAGGGATATTGGTTTTTAATACTCCCAACTTTTACTTATTGGTAGATATCACTCCCAAGTTACGTTTTGTCTCCCACCACTCCCAACTTGTAACTTATTTTCTCATGTCACTCCTCAACCTAACGGGACCTAACTCCGTTAGTTTTTTTGCTGACGTGGCAAGTTTTATCTGATGTGGCATGTTATTTATTATAAACCAATAAATAACATTTTAAAATATACTATTAAAAAGAAAATCTAATAAAGCCAGCTATATATACAAGCCCTCGCCATCAACGCCGACCCGTCTACGGCCATCGCCACCTCACACCACTTCTCCAGCCAAGGACTACGGCCGTTATAAGACGTTATTCGATGATCAAGAATAGCAAATAAGAAAGGAATCACCTGGCCGTTATAAGACGTTATTCGATGATCAAGAAAATCGATGTTCCGGTGAAGCCATGGCTGACAGGGGTTTACAACGTGATGTAATTGCTTTTCTTGTATGAGAGTTAAGCCTATCATTTTCAACTGGTTTTAAGGTTCTTTCAAAATTCAATGAAGGAAACATAGAGAGGAATGGATGGAGGAGGTGAGCTTCAATAGTGTTATTAAAATCTCCTCTTTTAGTTTCATTGATTAGGGTTTTTATTTGTAACAGGGATAAAAGAGACGAAGGGGAAAAAATACTAAAAGTTATCGTGGCCGACAAAGAAGATAATCTGTGGTTGTGGGTTCCGGCGGTGGCTGAAGGGGATGAACGTGGTGGTGGGTAAGGGTTTCGGCGGTGGTTGCAAAGGTGTGGTGGTGGTGGCCGTTGACTTCTCTCTAGTTATTATTTATTAGCCATTTTAATATTTTTTTTTTGAACGTACTAACAAAAAATTTTATTAATCAAACTTGTTATTATTTATTAGCCATTTTAATATTATTAATATTATATTATAATAATAGGGTTGAAATTACAATTATGCCACATCAGATAAAACTTGCCACATCAGCAAAAAAAATTAACGGAGTTAGGTCTCGTTAGGTTGATGAGTGACGGGAGAAAACAAGTTACAAGTTGGGAGTGGTGGGAGACAAAACGTAACTTGGGAGTGTTATCTACCAATAAGTAAAAGTTGAGAGTATTAAAAACCAATATCCCTTAATTTAATACATTTAATCCTACCATGGGGGGTAGTAATGTTAGTGATGGAATATTAAAAATTAAAATATGATAATTTTTATTTCAAAAATGAAATAATAATATACATAAAAAGTTATATCTATCAAAATGCCAACGATCCTTTGCTCGGTTGGCAAATGCTAGCTGAGTTAAGAGTGAGACAAAGGAGATTGGTTCTAACTTCTAACCACACATGTGACAAGAATAATGTGAAAGTCTCTTGGGATCCTTGTTCAACTCTAACAAGTATATGTCAATAATAGAAGAAAAGACCACCGTTCTGGAATTAAAACTTTAAGGTGTGTTATATGGGTGTGAAGCCTTTAGTTATGTTAAAGCCGTTAAAAAAATTAAATTAAAATGTTACAAGCTGGTATCAGTCTCCACGATTACACCTAAACTACCTTAGTCCTAACACACCATTTCGTAAATTGAAACATATTACCAAACCTACCTAAGAAACGACCACACATGTATAAAATATTTATACTTATGGTCAAGAGAACCTTCTTGAAAAACAACTCAAACATTGCCCCAATTAATTAATTCATAGCCCTTTTAAAGAAATTAGATAACCATTGATTAAATTTCAATTAATTATTTTTTTTCTAACTAGTTCTTAACTTCTTACCCACTATGTTGTGTTTTCATAATCAACGTAAAATTAAATGAATAAAGAACAAAAAAGTATAAACATTCACAACGGATACGAAAATGGTAATTAGATTAATTTTTGAACATTTATAAGGGTTTGGGTAGGTGACACTCACCCGATTACCTAA
Organism: Bidens hawaiensis; assembly: GCF_021521415.1. Taxonomy (NCBI): domain Eukaryota; kingdom Viridiplantae; phylum Streptophyta; class Magnoliopsida; order Asterales; family Asteraceae; genus Bidens; species Bidens hawaiensis. The sequence goes on from NW_027506099.1 coordinate 65,761, forward strand.
CCTCATTACGTGACACTATACTACCTTTAAATATTTAATTAAGCATATGTTGTAATTGTTAAAAGTTTGAAATTATTAAAATTGTAAGAAGTGTAGCTAATAATTTTATGTTAAACTCGGTTATTAAGGTAAATTTAAAATCAGTTTCGGGTAAGACGCATGTCAACGGGTAGTTTTTAACACATGTGCGAAGAAAAAAAAAACACCATGCAACCATAAAACGTTAAAGTGTTAAACAACATAGCGGAATCAATCTTTCTTTGGCTAAACTTCTCCAACTCTAATGAACTAGTTAGACAGTTACAATGCAAATAAACAAGGTATTTAAGATGTAACAAAAAACAACCCAAAAACAATATACAAGTACTATGGGGTGTTTGGCCTAGCTTTTTTTTACCAAAGCTTATAGCTTTTTAGCTTTTTTTTATATATAAAATAAGCTTCATTTGGTGTTTGGTTTAGCTTTTTAACTTAGGCTTATAAGCTTATATAAGCTAATTTGCAGAAGCTTATTTGAAGATGGTTTTTTAGCTTATTTGAAGAAGCTTATTTGTTTAAGGGGGTAAATTACTCATTTGCCTTCAAATGGTGATGGATTAATAATATTGAAGTAACTTATTACTATAATAAATTAAAAATGATGGATTTAACAACTTATTAAGATGTATAATAAACTTGTAGAATATAAGTTAATCCAAACATTTAAAAAGGGCTTATCAAATGATATAAAATAAGCTATAAGTTTCAAAAGGATATAAGCATAAGCAAAAAAAAAATATAATCTAGGCCAAACACCCCCTGTGTAACAATAAAGAGGCACCAAATTTTAACATGGAAAATCCTTTGTATGAAAGTAAGCACCATATGAGTATGTGACTAGTGGCTACTGGAGCCACTTCAAACTACTATTACAATTATTATATTAATACAAAGTCATCTTTAAATATACTAGATGTATGCATTAATCTTCATATAAGAATAAAAAAAACAAGACGAATAAGAAATATCATAAAAAGAAAATCGACCTAAGAAACTCCTTTTTATTATTCACGAATGAGTTTTCTGTTTTTCTCACTTTTCAAAGTAGGACAAATTGAAAAAAAAACGTGGGCTCATATTGGGCCTTTCTCATAGGTCAATAAACCCAACAACAAGCCGATAAGGTATACAAACGAACCCAGACCCCAGTAGCTAATAAACAACGAGTATTCAGCGGTCATTAGACCAGTTATTAAATAAAGTTCTATAATCAAATATATGACAAAGATTATCAAAACTTTACTTATTGGCACCATTCATCATCATCATTATAATCACCATCAAGTCATCAACATATAATAGGGTATGAGGTGGGTAAAATGTAGACAACCTGATCTACCCCATATGGATAGAGAAGCTGCTTCCGGTGAGACCCCTGGCTCGATAGTAGTTTTGCATTATGGCTTGTTTGTGTATTTGGAAAGCTAGAAATGAAGCAACGTTCTCCGGGAAAGCGTATACGACCTCCGAGATTATGGAGAAAATAACGTCTTTGAGTTTCATGTAGATTATAAATAGGTCTCTGTTCAAGTCGTTCTCTTGGATTGATTTTTGTGACTTTTCGTTTTAGTTTGGTGGGTTGTTTTCTTTGAGCCTCTAACTCTAACGCCTTATTAGTTGTGCCGATTTTTTAATGAAAGTTACCAAGAAGAAAAATAAAAAAAAGATAGCTCCGGCTCTAAATATCAAAATGGTAATGCCAAACTAAAATACTAAATGTGATGGGTTTAAAAGAAATTTTCAAAAGAATTAAAGTCAACTATTCAAAAGAATTGAAGTTAACTAAAAAATCTTATGGTAATTGATATAAACATAACTCTATTTATCATGAATGTTCCAAACAAAATTCTTGCATATCCCTAGTAAGAAAGTTTTAGGAACATGTTACCAAGCCACGTGCCACGTATATGCAAAATGACACGAATCACTCGATCACGTTACACTTGTTATAGCCAACAAACAACCTACATGGATTATATACCCACGGTCACCTTTGGATTTCATTCACAATTCATAGTATATCACGAGTGGTGGCTGCATATCTCTGATTAAGAGCCAGGAAAACAACGAATCAAAAGCAGACATCCCGTTCGGAGATTTAGGATTTCGAAACACGACAATAAGAAAAAACATAATCACTGTCCCTAGTTTGAATTGTGAAGGTACGTACAAGTTCCTTGTGGCGGCGACAACAACAGCCCATTAAATCTCACAGTAGGGAAACGGGAAATCTTACGTCTATCTATTGTTATAGAGAGACTGCTTCTAAAGAGACATCCGGCTTCAATACAAACATATAGAACTAAAACTATCAACATAGAAAGTTACCAATAACAAAAGAAGTAATGAAAGAGTAATATAACATCATAAATATCATATAGACATATAATCGAAAAGATAATTACTTGCTAAAAGCACCTAAATTGTAGGAGAATGTAAGCCCTTAAGACAAAGCTAAGACACAAAACAACCATCTCCTAAAAATCCTTAATGTTAATCATGCGTCTTCACAAACTCTTAACATCAACTATGTTCTCAGTGAGATGCAACTCTAGCGATTCTTGCCTAATTCGCTCATCCCTTGGGCAAAAGAAAATGTAATTTATGAGTATAGTTAGAGAATGTGTGAGCGTTCATTCTAAGAAAAAGAGTTGGAACGGTTAAACAAACATTTTATATACTATAGTTATAGCAAATATTACAACTATTATGCTAGTATACTTAATTATTGATTGTAATGCAAGTATCATGAATATTTATTTCCAGTCGTAGTTCTTATCGTTTGCGTTCAAAAAATTTTATATGTAAACTACTAATTAGTCGTATTTGGTAGGTGTATTTAGAGATTAAAATTAATAATATTTGCCAGCTGTCGATGCAGGCGAATTAAAAATTTGTATATTAATATAAAAGATGATAAGTTAATTAAAATAATGTATTCACATCATTAAAATTGTTCTTACTATGTTCTAATTTTTTTATGTTTGAAGTTTGGTGTCTATAGATACTGTTTTCTTATGTATTAACACGGTTAGTTAATAAAAAGTAATGTCACTTTATTGTTACATAGACACTGAGCTATTAACTAAACAACTCATAAATCATTTATACGTAATATATAAGGGGTTAGTTAAATATATGAATGTATGATTATGATTGATTTAATTTAATTATGGTCCCACCACCTTAAGCACATTTGTTCGTTACCGCACCAGCGCCCCAAGGGGTTGAACACGGGTTTGGCGCCCATCCTTCAAGGGTTGTAATGGTGGATGACGATAATTATCGGTGATGTGGCAACAATTGGTGCCATAATACCACCACGACACACGGTTTAAGGAAGTATAAGAGATTACCCAGACATGACTTACAAGTTTATGGTTATGCAAGCGTGTGTCTAAGGTTTGAGAACAAAATCTTTGTTATAATCATGGGCATATATAGTATATAAAATGCGCGGTTAACCGACATAGTAGATTTCTTACTTTTATATGTCACGTTAATTTCAATCGATTTTGGGATTTTTGAAGGTGTTGATCCCAAGTACTTTTTAACTTAGTAAAGATTAATCTATATATGTGGTGTGTGAAAAACAAAGTAAAAAGTAAAAATAGAGTATCAGATGCGATTAACTACTTAAATTATAATTATTTTAAAATAGTTAATTAGCGAATGATGCATTATATTTTTGTCTTCGTTATCCCCTGAAAATCCCCACTTTGACTTTCAGTTTTACTTATAACAATGTAAAGTTATCATCATTTATGTGACTCGACCCAACTTAAACCAAACCAAACCAAACCAAAAATTCAACGTCAAGTTAAGACACATTGTTTTTCACACGTTGTAACATAAATCACAAAATCATGGTTGTTAACATAATTCAGAGCAGAAATAACTTCAACTACCTTTTATCAATAACTGCATTTATATTTTTAACCAACCTATTAATAGAATTCTTAGACTAAAATTATGAACACGTTGTAACAACTCTTGACTGTGTTGCCTATAAAAGCAATAAATGTGAGGTACAACTTGCCCATAAGTAGCAGCTATAAAGTTACTACTTAGTTGTTGCACTGGTGTGGTAGTTTTACAAGCTGCGAAAATGGAAGTAGTGATGAACCACGACACCATAACCAACGATGAGGAAGGTAACTTCATATCCGAGGTGTATACCGACGTAGAAGACCCTGCGGAAGCCGGGTTGAAAGCGAGGAGACGGCATCAGTTCTCCGAGGTTGTTGTTCCCGTTGTCACAAAGGCGGACAACGGGGATGAAGAAGAACCGTCGAAGAATAGTACTTATTTAGACAAGTATGGAGGTATGTGAGCTAATTTTTGTTACACTTAACTAATTATGTTAAGAATCGTTTTATCACCTTGCATGGATCGATGATTCCGGATAATCGGGTTCAAATGATCCGAGCTACTCACGAGCTATTCGAGATTGGATAGCTCTAGCAAGCCGAGCCTGAAATAAAGCTCGTTTAGTTATAAATCGGAGCTCGAGGCTTGTATAGGAAGCTCATTTAGGCTCTTTGAGCCTCGTGTACTTTTAAGTTATATCGCTTTTGAACTTTTGTGTATTAGTTTTACACTGAACAGCCGAGCTTAAGCCAAGCTTTGGCTCATTTAAATTTCCACATGAGCTCAAGCCGAGATTAGGTTCGTTAAGGTCTTTCTCAAAAAAAAAATATAAAAATAATTAAAAACGGATATTGGAAACAATTTCAGGTGCAATTGAAGATCTGAATATTCAGAGAGTTCTGAACTCCGTTCAGTACGACGCCAATAATAATGGAATAGCAGAAACGGAGACAGAAATAAAAGCAAAATCGGAACAAATTGAAGAAGAAATCACTGAGGAAGAAGTGGTGGAACTGGAATTCGACAAGGCGAAACGCAACACACATACGATGCACTGTCCTAATTGTGATCATCAAATCACGAAAGTAGTTCTTCGCCGGAAAATAATCAGGAGGCAGCCTCCGGTCACCGAACAACGACAGGAGCCTCCCGTCACCGAACAACAACAGGAGCCTTTGGACTTGCTCGGTTGCTTTTCGTGCTTTAGCTTGTTCACTAACGGTACAAATTAAATTAACCTACTTAACATACAAATATAGATAAATCATTATTCATTTCTAGTATTGAACTACATAATAATTTGCATTACAAAATTTGAATTAGAGTAGAGTAATAATAATTACTCTAGTTTAAAAATTATAAAGTAATAATAATTAATCTAGTATTAACATATTTATTTTAGTTAGTTGTAATGTTTACCGTTTAGCACGTTAAATCTATTTGTATTTGATCTTAGCGGAATTAAAATACCTAGTTTTCAATATGAACATATATAATTATTCACCTTGTTTTATTCTGAACAAAAAATGGTAAACATGATGATGATTTTATGCATATTGTTATGATTTTCTCAAAATCTTATTACTATGATTTTTGGCATGAACATGACTGATTTATGAAATTTATTTCAGATAATGGAGGCTTTAATCCTTTTCCTATATTTGGAAATAATAAGCCAACTCCGAGTGCAGTTGCTAATGGAAACAGTGTCGTTCATGAGGATGGTAATCTATGAGACCATGACCTTTCTAGAATATTTAAATTATTTTAATACAACTCTTTTATTAAAATATTCACGTCTATACCATTACTGCATTTGTATATAAAAGTCAACCTTCCTGCAATGCACGTTATAAGATTTTGCTAAAGATTTCATGTCAACTATATATTTTTAACTTTAAATGTTACATCTAACATATTTATTAAAATATGATGTATACAGTTTGATCTAATACCTTATAACTCTTCAATATAAAAAAATGTTATTATTATAAAATGGCTAACTCATTGATAATAAAAAGTTCAAGACATTTGTTTTTAAAAAGTACAAGATTTATAAAGTATGAAGCATTGATAAAATAGTAAAACAATTTAGATTTCTTCTTTTTTTGTTTTCATAATAACATAGGAAATTTGAAATAGTATATCAATCATCAGATGAGATTTTAAAACGAAAAAAATATAAAATTATAAAAATCCGGTCCAGCCAAGATCGGGTGAGCAAGCTTAACCATCTGGTGCATCATAAATAAAGACGGTTCAAATGTACTTAATCAGACCGGTTGTGACATTTATGCCCGATCCAACCGTCCAATTCTATGCAACGTCCAAACTATATCGTGAACACCCTACTGAAAAATGTTTTGTTAAATTTAAACAGGGAACTGTTTCAGCATCTTTCGAGTTTTCCGTAAAGAAAAAGATTCTCAACAACCTGAACCCGGAAAGGTTGATCCTCCATCTCTTCCCATAACTGAAATCAAAGACGTTTTAAACAAACTTCCAATTCGACAAGGTAAAGTTTTGTATATGTTTAGTCCTTCATGATTATTTATTTTAATGTTACATGAACCGAACTGGTCGAAGTTTTGTAGGACAAAATGGCCAGCCTGATGTTGTAGGAGAGCCATCTAAGCCAGAATATCAACTGCGTGATGGTGGGGTCCCGTCTAATGATGATCAACCACGTTTGGGGGCTAAACTACCTGCGAAAGACGACACAAGTATAGATATTCTACCAGATACCCGTACTGAAATCCAAGATCCACCACGAAGACCAGCGGGACAAGATTCTACCTCGTTTGAGATCTTGAAGAGCATTGTTTATGGAGGTTTGATGGAGGTGATTGCTAGTTTAAGCATTGTAGCATCTGCTGCTGCCGGTGATGCCTCAACATGTAAGTTTTTAATATTATTGCAGTGTTTTTGGACCTCCTAATATAAAAAATAAATACTTTTAAAAATCGTATTTTAATCAAATTTTATCAAACATAGAAAAAATATTAACCAACATAATTTTTTTATTAAAAACATTAGTTACATGTTATGTAAAAAACTAAATATGATGATAAATGAAAACACTTGAGTTTAACGTTGTCTTTTGAGTTTTGCAGTGAACATCATAGCTCTAGCGTTGGCGAATCTAGTCGGTGGAATCTTCGTCATTGGCCACAACGTAAGTAACTAGGGTTGTTCATCGATGCGAGTTTTATTTTCCTCGAATTGACTAATTTTAGTCGAAACCTGAAACCAAAAACCAAACCGAACCTCATTAAAACCGACCCAAATTAAATCAAATTCTAATTGGTTAGGTTTTGGTTTCAAACCTAAAAAATGAATTCTAAAAAGATTAGTGTTCATTTGTTCAAATTTCGGGTTCCGGTTTTGTATTCCCTTAGGAGTTTTCTATAACCGAACACCGATGACCTAATATGGTTTTGATTCAAAACCAATTAAAAAATTGAATATGTAATTCAATTAAAGTTTCGGTTTGACTAACTAGCCGAAATGGTTAAAACCCCATCTTAATTTCAAATAATTTGACCACAAACTCTAAACACAGCTTTGGGACTTAAGAGACGACTGCCACAAATCCTCTACCGAGCAAACAAATAATAACCAAGAAGCTCGTAACAAATACAAAGAGTTACTAGGATCCGTTGAGCATTTCCCATTACACGCATTCTTTGCTATACTATCCTTCCTCGTGTTTGGAGTCATACCACCAGTAGTCTACGGGTACTCATTTCACGAGACCAATGATACGGACTTCACCATGGTTATTGTTGCGGGCGTTTCTCTTGTATGTGTCGGTTTGCTAGCGATATTCAAGGCTCGCATTGAGCAGTGCACAATGTTCTCGGGGTATGTGAAGACTATTACGTATTATTTGACTACTGCGGTTGCTACCTCGGGTGTGTCTTATGCGGTTGGAAATTTGGCAAAGAGACTTATTGAGGAACTCGGGTTGTTTGAAACGAGTTCAAACGTTGCTACGGGGATTCTTCCTGAAGTCGTGTCTATGAATCCGGCTTTGGCATATTATTGAGTGTTGATTACTTATGTTGTTGTTTCGGTCGTTTGTTGATCTTTTTGTAATTGTGGGAGATGTTTGTCATATTAATGTTGTGCTGTTATTTGGGTCCGGTTTGTATTAATATCGGTGTACAAATTTTGAAACGGTGTCGTTTACTCGTTTGATTTTTTATTTTTTTATTTTAATGTTTTCATTACTCTTTTTTTTCTAAATGCAAAAAATAAAAAATAAATAATTAGTTACTCTGAACGAGAATTCCACATGTGTGGTCTAGTGGTAAAAGACTTGGGTTCTCCAGTGAAGACTCAAGTTCGAATCTCACTTATGTTACTTTTGGGTGAATATCGGCAATGAAAGATTTGAGCTAGGCCTTCTGCAAGGTTGTCAGTTCGTTTCGTCCCACTATGTGTTACGCCAGAGGATTATGCTCTTTGTGGCACAGCGACTGTTAAGTGGCATTTGGCGGTATGATGTCTCGGGGGAACGCCCATCCAAACTCTTAAAGCCAGCGTGAGCCCAGTTAAGTTTGGCCAGAGTGGGGCATCGGGGCTCTCCAAATCTGGAGAGCACGTTAGCATAAATACAAGAAAGTCGTCGTTATAAAAAAGTTACTCTAAACGAGATATGTCAAGTCACCTCATCCAACATTATACTATATATAAAAGGAAATCTAATGGTACAGTAAAGATAATATAGATCCAATCAGTGGGTGTCATGTGGCAGCCACTAAGATTCTTTTTTTTTAATATTTTGAAATCTGTTTTTTTTATTTATTGAACTGAAAGTAATAAAAGTAATAACAATGGAAGCTATTGGGGTGTTATTGCTTTATTCTTACAACTTGTAGGTCGCGGGTTCGAGGCTGTCTTAAGCCGGTCTTTGTGCTTATTTTGTTTTTTTTTATGTTTTTTAAAGTAGAAATACATTTTTATATTTCTAGATTTCATGCTAAATGAAACAATGAAAAAGTAAGTTGGTGTAGTGGTAAAGTTATTATAACGTACTATGTTTTGTTTGTATATTTGGAAAGCTAAACAGGAAGCCACCTTCTCCCGGAAAGCGTATACAACCTCCTAGATCATGGAAAATATAAAGTATTTGAGTTTCATTTGGATTAAAAATAGGCCTCGTTCAAATCCTTATCTTGAATCGGTGGTTGTAACTTCTCATTTTAGTTAATTTGGTGTGTTGTTTTCTTTAAGCCTATGGCACCTTGTTAGTTGTAAGTTGCTAAGAAGAAAAATAATAAAAGATAGCTCCGGCTCTAAATATCAAAATAGTAATCCAAACTAAAATACTAAATGTGATAGGTTTAAAAGAAAATTTCAAAAGAATTAAAGTCAACTATTCAAAAGAATTGAAGTTAACTAAAAAATCTTATGGTAATTGATATAAACATCACTCTATTCCAAACAAAAGTCTTGCATATTCATAACTAAGAAAGTTTTAGGAACCTGTTACCAAGTCACGTGCCACGTATATGCAAAATGACACGAATCATCACTCGATCATGTTACACTTGTTATAGCCAACAAACCAACATAGATTATACACCTACGGTCACCTTTGGATTTCATTCACAATTCATAGTATAGCAAGAGAGGTGGCTGCAGACGTGCATTTCGGAGGATTAGGATTTTGAAAAACGACAATAAAAAAAACATAATCAGTGTCCCTAGTTTGAAATTGTGAAGGTACTAGTCCCTTGGCCGAGAATAACAACCACCCAGTAAATCCCACAAATAGTAAAGTTGGTAGTGTTAAGGGAGGGTGTGAGCCGTGAGACGTAGAAAAATCTTACCTCCATCTATTTGCATAGAGACTTCTACAAGAGAACCCCCTAAAGACATATAGAACAAGATACAAACATATAGAACTAATGCTATAGACATAGAAAGTTATCAATAACGAAAGAAGTAGTGAAAGTGTAATATAACATTGCATAGACAGGTAATCGGAAAGACAGTCACTTGCAAAAAGCACCTAAACTGTACGAGAACGTAAGCCCTTAAGGCAAAGCTAAAGACACTAAACAATCAACTCCTAAAAATGCTTAACATTAATCATGCGTCTGCACGAACTCTTAACATTGACCATTGTTAAACTTTGAGCAAGTGAATCAAGAACACGAACACGAGATTTATGGAACTCTCTAAGAATCTTTATAAAAAAACGACAAATGAGAAAAACTTAATAATTATCTAACACATGGAACCTAGGGTATATATAAACTCGCGGTTTCAATCCTACACTAACTCAAATACAGAATTTGAATCCAAAACAAATAGTATTAAATAAAATAAGACCAACTTATCTTATAACAATGAACTAATTATTATATTAAACATTTTCCAAGATACTAGGGCCCTTAAATATGATATTTTCCAAGACACTAACAGCAAACTTCACCATGGAGAACCTTGCGGGGAAACAACCCCCAACTCAACATAACAAGTTACTTCTTCTTCTTCTACTCAAGTGTTAAATTTCTAACACTCCTTCCAGATTCATACTCAAGAATTTTCAGAGCCTGCAACACTTGTATTTCTTTCCGACTTGTCACACGCCTTAACACACGAACTCTATCGGTCACTCCTTAATTCACACAGGATTCTAGACATATCCATCTGCTCCGGGAAGAAGAAGATGATAACTATTACTATTACTTGCCATTCTGTGGTATTGTTACAGGAAGGAAGAATCGAACGATCAAGATTAATAAACCCTAGGTATATTATAAGCTATGCTATGCGATGTTGAATCTGATCTCAAAAGCATTGTGTTCAGCATCAAACATCAAACAGCTTAACAAAATCCATTCAGTTTTAATCACTTCAGGACTCCATCAAACGGTCTTCTTCTCCGGCAAACTCATCACCAAATACTCTCACTTCAACTCCCGATATTCATCCTCATTAATATTCTTCTCCGTTTCCCCTACAACCAACGTTTACCTATGGAACACCATCATTCGAGCCATGACTCACAACAACTTCTTCACCCAAACCTTATATTATTATTCCCAAATGTGGCTTATTATTATACCCGACACCTTCACTTTCCCTTCGGTTATTAATGCCTGTGCCCGATTACTACTGCACCCCCAAATAGGTAAGACTGTTCACCAACATGTCTTGCGTATTGGGTTTGCATCCGATTTGTATATTGCTAATGCTTTGGTTGATATGTACGCCAGATTCGGTCAACTTGATTACGCACACCAGGTGTTCGACCAAATGCCTAACAGAGATGTCGTTTCTTGGAACACGTTGGTTTCGGGTTATTGCGCGCACGACAAGTGGGAGAGTGGTTTGGAGATGTTTTACCGGTCCAGGACGGTCGGGGTGACGCCTGATTCGTTTATGCTCTCGAGTGTTTTGCCCGGGCTAGGTGATGTTATGGAAGGTCACATGGTTCATGGTTTGAGTTTTAAGCTCGGGGTTGATGTCGACACGCGGGTCTGCAACGCGCTTCTTTCGATGTACTTAAATTCAACAGCTTAGAAGAATGCCAAAGGGTTTTTAGTGAAATGCATACCAGAGACGATATTACTTGGAATACGGTTATCTGCGGTTACTCACAAGCTTATTTATATCAAGAATCGGTCAAGTTGTTTATGGAAATGCTGCGTGAGCGACACAGACCGGATATGTTAACGATCACTTCGGTTCTTCGTGCGTGCAGTCACGTAGGCAACTTGAAATCGGGAAGATTTGTGCATGATTACTTGGTTGTAAATGAGTACGAATGCGACACGAAAACAAGTAATATCCTTATTGATATGTACTCAAAGTGTGGTTATTTGCAAGCGGCAAAGGATATATTCAACAAAATGGAAAACCGGGATTTGACGTCATGGAACACGTTAATAAACGGTATTATTAAAGCATCACAGTATGAAGACGCGTTGGCAGCTTTTAGACTTATGAAAATGGAAGTAGAACCTGATTTTGTGACATATGTGACAATTCTTTCTATGTGCACACTTCAGAAGAACTTAATGTTAGCAAAAGAGATCCAATGTGAAACAATTAAAGCCGCATTTAACGCGTGTGTGATTGTTAGAAACGCTCTTATTGATGTGTATGCTAAATGTGGTAACATGGAAGATGCATTGAACCAATTTGAGGACATGAAAGACCGCGATATTGTATCATGGAACACCATTATTTCTGCATGTTCTTATTCAGAAGAGTGTAATCTAGGGTTTGAAATGATCACACGAATGCGACTCGAGGGAATATTACCAAATACGACTACCATTTTATGCGCATTACCCTTATGTTCAACTCTAGGAGCTAAAAGACAAGGTAAAGAGATTCATGGTTGTGTTTTAAAGTCGGGTTTCGGGTCAAACATTCCAATTTGTAACGCGCTTATCGAAACGTACTCAAAATGTGGTGATTTGAGAAACTCGGTTCTCGTTTTCGAGCATATGAAAAATCGAGACGTGGTGACGTGGACCGCGTTGATATACGCATACGGGATGTATGGTCACGGAACAATGGCCACGACCGTGTTTGAGGATATGAAAGCTTCCGGTACCGTTCCGGATGAAATCGCGTTTCTTGCGGTCATCTTTGCGTGTAGTCATTCAGGATTGGTAGAAAAGGGGCGGTTTTACTTTAACCAGATGAAAAAGGATTATAACATTGACCCAAAGATTGAACATTATGCATGTGTAGTTGACCTTCTTGCGCGGTCCGGGAGGTCAACCGAAGCCGAAAAGTTCATACTTTCCATGCCAGTAAAACCCGATGCAAGTATATGGGGCTCTCTACTTAGTGCTAGCCGAGCAAGCGGGCACATGGAAATAGCAGAACGCGCTTCAAAACATATTATTAAATTAAATTCACAAAATACAGGGCATTATATATTAGTTTCGAACGCGTATGCATCTTTAGGGAAATGGGATCAAGTTAGAATGGTGAGAAAATCCATTAAATCTAAAGGGCTTAAGAAAGAAGCTGGTAAAAGTTGGGTGGAAATTAATAAAAAGATTTATGCTTTTAGTAGTGGGGATAAGTTTTTTGAACAATATGAGGTGGTTAACAAGTTGCTTCAGGTTCTTTATGATTTAATAGGTAAAGAAGGGCATGTTCCTAACTTGAAATCTGTGTTTCATGATGTGAATGAAGATGAGAAAAGGGGTATTCTTTGTGGGCACAGCGAAAGACTTGCAATTGCGTTTGGTTTATTAAATACAAAGGCTGGAACGCGGTTGCAGGTGATGAAGAATTTACGGGTTTGTGAGGATTGTCATACGGTGACAAAGTATATTTCTAAAATTGTGCAAAGGGAGTTTTTGGTTAGAGATGCAAATCGGTTTCATTTGTTTAAGAATGGATCGTGTAGCTGTGGCGATTATTGGTGAATAAGATATTTGCATCCACATCTGACATCTGATCTATTTCAAGCTTTATTAATTACACAGTTTGACCCATAAACAATTTGAATTTTAGCATATAGTGATGTAGGAGGTTGTATAAAGAATACACTTTGGTCGATTTTCAATTTATTTAACGACCCCAACCAGTTGACCAGTTATATTAATAGCTAATATTTTGATTAGACTCGTTTGATATGAGTGCCATCACGGTTAGTCAATATGGCATGTAATAATCAAGACAATAGTGTTGCAGCACATATAGATTAACACCGTTATGCTCTTTTGCAAGACATGAATGTGCCAGTTTATACTAGACTTAAAAAAACAACATACAAAGAAAATCAAGAATGAAAACTTATTCGAATAGCTATGATCTTGTCAAACATGTATATGAGCCAAGTGACTCGAGCTGAATTACGAGTGAGCCATTGTTGATAAAGAAAAACATTCTTAATTACTATGAAATCTTTGTTTACGTTTGTCTTCTATATGATATAGTTGTAAGGCTGGTAAAGTTGTATCTTTATTAATATGGTGGACATATAAATTGTTTTAGCAGAGTAGATTAACAAAGGAAACAGTCTATAGCAATGGTTATTCAGAAACTATAAGAAGCTTAAGTTCTGTATTTACAAGGAAAACTAAAGTAACAAAAGAAATAAAATACTTAACTAATTACTTCATGTGACTAGATAAGTGTCTAATGTTCGTCCCACATCGACCAGAAGACAAATCTCCACCTAGTTTATATAGCTTTGGTCAAATTCAATTATAATCCCTGGCATCTGATAAAATTGGAATGATACAGAGAAGATTTTTTCTCACAAATCAAGAAATGGGAACAATAAAAATTTTCCTTCCCTTTTTTCCCGCAACAATTGTTTTTTTTTTGTCTTTGAACACTTTGTTCAGTCTGTGCATAGTTTTAATATCACATTTGCTAGAGTTTTAGGAGTTATGTTACGAATATTGTCTGCTTAAGTTCGATTTCTTATGTTGATACATTCAATCTGTGCATAGTTTTAATACGAATATTGTCTCGCTTATCAACAAGACTCGAGTAGTTATAATAAAGGTCAAGAATTGGATTTGAAGAGATGATGCTAGCTGAAGCTACCTTTGGAAGAGAGTCGGGCAATGGGCTTAAAAGTATCCGAAACAAGGTTGAAATAGATTGTGTTTAATATGAAAGTGATTTGTGTTTTACTCCAGCTCTAAGCATATGCATAGGTGTAATATTTGATTAATCTAAATTTGTACAGGGCAAATGAAGGAAATATTTCTGACCAAGCTGCAAACTTCTGTTCAATGTAACATGTATTTCATTGAAAATGAAAATTACATTCATTAAACCCTTCAAATGGATATTAAAGGTGTTCGACTAATAAAACTGAGGCTTAATACAGTTAATAATTGGTTGGACTTTCTCAACTCGTAGTTTTTCATATCTTTCTCTATCAAACTAAAGACTTTTAACACCGGCTCGGTATGAAACTTCAAACCGACCATGTAAATCAAACTGTTTGTTTATAATCCGGTTCAGTGGGTTGCATCTAGGGGTGGCAACCTTGACCCAAACCATTCCAAATGGGTCAATTTGGGTTGTTTTAAAATTCAAATGGGTTGATTTGGGTCATAGATTTTAATTAAATGGGTCAAAATGGGTCACTTGAAATTCCACATTCTTATTTTTGGGTCAAAATGGGTTGACAAATTTAACTACATGGGTTGATGTGGGTTAGTGTCTTAAGGAAAAGTGACATGTTTGGGTTGAAACGGGTTTTAGATTGGAACAATATCGGTTTAGGTTTCGGCTCCGATCAGCTTTCGTGCCGACACGAGTTTTAGCACTGGACGGGTTGGGTTTCGGTTTCTTTCGAGTTTTCGCACTAGACGGGTCGATTAAGGTTTTTGATTCGTTTTCGTCGACATTTCGGTTTCGGTTAATTTGTCGGGTTTCTTTTTTTTTTTAATGAACGAGGATAACGGCGAAAATATTTTAGTTTTTTTTACTTTTTTCGTTATTCGTTTATATTTTGAGTTATGATTTTTTATTTGTTTTTTTTTAGGGATTTTGATCTTAATAGAAACCATCAAAAAATATTCAAAAAAATTAATAAAAAAATCATAACTCAAAAAATAAAACAAAAACAAAAAAATGTAAAAAAACTAAAACGTTTCGTCCGTTGTCCTCGTTCAAAAAAAAATCGACAAATTAACCGAAATTGAAAAGTCGACAACAACGAAAAAAAACATGCTGAAACAAGCTGTTAGGTGATGAAAGGAACTGAAAAATCGCTAAAGCAAGCTGTTAAGTGCTGAAACGAACTGAAAAATCGCTTAAACGAGCTATTAGATGCTAAAACGAACTGAAAAATCGCTTAAACGAGCTGTTAAATGCTGAAACAAACTGAAAAATCGCTTAAACGAGCTGTTATGTGCTGAAACGAACTGAGAAATCGCTTAAACAAGTTGTTAAGTGCTGAAACGAATTGAAAAATCGCTTAAACGAGCTGTTAGGTGCTGAAACGAACTAAAAAATCGCTTAAACGAGCTGTTACGCGATGAAACGAACTGAAAAATCGCTTAAACGAGCTGTTACGTGATTAAACGAACTGAAAAATCATTTAAACGAGCTGTTACGCGATGAAACGAACTGAAAAAATCGCTTAAACGAGCTGTTACGCGCTGAATGAACTGAAAAATCGCTTAAACGAGCTGTTACGCGCTGAAGCGAACTGAAAAATCGCTTAAATGAGCTGTTACGTGCTGAAACGAACTGAAAAATCGCTTAAACGAGCTGTTACCAGTGTTGCAAAAATCGCTAGTCGCTAGTCGGGCGGTGGGGTGGGGACTAGCGATTAATCGGGATTAGTCGAGATTAATCGGATCGGACTTTATTGCATAATTTTCAGTTTTATGCATACACACACACATTTTTATATGTAATTTCCAGTTTTATACATACACAACACATATTTTGGCTGAAATCTCGCTTGAATCCGCTAGTTTTTGTTAAAGTCTCACGCGGAACCACTGATTTTGGTCGGAATCTCGCCGAAAACCGCTAATTTTGGTCGGAATCTTGCCGGAAACCGCCGATTTTGGCCGGATTTGACCGGAAACCGCCGATTTTGGCCGAATTTGACCATTGACCGATTAATTGGCCGACTAGCCCAAAAAAAATCAGTGAAGTGGGGACTAGCGATTAATCGGGGATTAATCGTTGACTAGTCGGGTTTTTTGCAACACTGGCTGTTACGCGATGAAACGAACTGAAAAATCGCTTAAACGAGCTGTTATGCGCTGAAAAAAACTGAAAAATCGCTTAAACGAGCTGTTACGCGCTGAAACGAACTGAAAAGTCGCTTCAACAAGCTGTTACGCGCTGAAACGAACTGAAAAATCGCTTAAACGAGCTGTTACGCGCTGAAACGAGCTGAAAAATCGCTTAAACGAGCTGTTACGTGCTGAAACGAGCTGAAAAATCGCTTAAACGAGCTGTTACGCGATGAAACGAACTGAAAAATCGCTTAAACGAGCTGTTACGCGCTGAAACGAACTGAAAAATCGCTTCAACGAGCTGTTACGCGCTGAAACGAATTGAAAAATCGCTTAAACAAGCTGTTACGTGCTGAAACGAAATGAAAAATCACTTAAACGAGTTTTGACCCAAACCCGTTTTGACCCGTTCCAACCTTTACCCGTTCTAACCCGAACCTGTTGACCCTAACCCGTTCCGACCCGAACCAAAACAACCCTTTTTTAAGTGACCTGTTTCGACCCTAACCCGTTTCAACCCTAACCCGTTCCGACCCATGACCCGTTTCGACCCCACCCAACCCATTTGCCACCTCTAGTTGCATCATAACCAGCTACGAATTATGTAATCTGTTCCAGGTCCAATTTGTCAGTCCAACTTTAAGAACACTAATATCAACTGTAAGTCCTACCTAGATTTATATTTTAACACTAGCCTTTAATCATAAGAGCTATGCAGTCAATATCAGTGGTATCTCGATTATCAATCCTCGCGTGATAATCAATCCTCGCGTGATATATCGGTTATACTGAGTGACATAACACTGATATTCACGATATCAGTGCTTTAAATTTTATTTGACAATAAAATTCAAAGTTTAATGAGGTTAATTAATTGAACTTTCTCAACTTGTAGTGATGCAGGTGAATCTCCATTATCTTGTATTTCTGTGTTTTTTCGTACCTTTCTCTATCGAAGTAAAGCCTTTAATAACTGCTCAGTATGAAACGAAACCGACTATGTAAACAAAACCTTTTGTTTTGAAAATCCTGTCCAACCACCAATCTGGTTCAACCTTTTGTGTCATATCCGCCAGCCCAAACAAAGGCAGCTCAAGAGAATTGTACAACACCAGTTATGTAGTTGGTTCACGGTCCAATTCATCAGTCCGAATTTAACAACACTGATATCAGCTGTAAGTCCTACCCAGATTTAAATTTAAACACTGGGCTTAAATCACACAAGAAATCAACCAATAGAATATGCTTTTGTTTTGTTTTACAATTTGTTAAAAGTCGTATACTTAAATCTGTATACACGTATAGCTAACTCAATTTTATCGAACATATAGTAATGTGCATAACGACAAACAAGAGATGATATAACTCAAATCAGAATTCAAAAATCAGATACACAAAAGTAACAAGTGTCAATCAGAACCCACATCTACCCCATTATGCTTCAAGAATTGCTTTGCTTCAATTACATCCTGAAAAAAGACCAACATAAGTTCATACAGTTGACCCTTTAAGTCAAAGTCACAGTACAACAACAATTAAAATGCACTAAAAAAGATACATAATACATTTTATAGTTTCTGTTCATTTTAAAGCAGATGATGAAATGATACAAACTAGAAACAGTTTATCACATTGGTTAAAAATTTAAACATGACTAAAATAAAACGGACCAAACATGTACATTTCAAATGCTTACGGCACGCGTTAGACTTTTTGAATGAACAAATAGTTTAAAGCATTTAATGAAAAAATGTCAACATGTTTCACTTGACCCGTTAGATATAAAAAGATAACCCAAATCAACTCATTTCTAATCAAGCGGATCAAAGTTCTAACGGGGATATTGAAGCAGAAAAGAATGAACTTTATTAGCATAAAGATAAATACCTGCTGTAACAAGGTTGCTTCATGAGGGCAAGTTGGAAATCGCATCAAACCAACTCCAACCATTAGAAGCCCATAGCATCCTAACGACACAATGAAGTACAGCGGCAACTGTTTCAAAAATAAATAAAACAAAGGTCAGCAGACAATTAATTAAAACTCAAAACAAATCATTTCACTCACCAACCAAGTATGACTTTGTGGAATCATTGCAGTCTGCAATAAACTGATCCATACGGCTGTTACAGCCACCAAAAAAGTCATGATCTTCACGATATGTTTCATTTGATATTCACAGAAACTGTTAACCCCACACTTGCAGTAACTTAGTCTGTAACATTATAACATGACATTATTAATCAGAGCTCTGATTCTGAAACCACAGAATTAAGTTTGTTAACAAACCAAACGAACACAAATGGATCATACTCGTGTTCGTTCTTTAGCTTAACCAAACAAAGGATCGAACACTAACATTTAAACAGACAAGGTTTTATTGTTTGTGTTCATTCGTTAAAAAAATGAAAATGTTCATGTCCGTTTGTTAATAGTATAAACAAACAAGTCACGGGTAGATATAAAAAAACATAACCAACCCGACATCAATCAAAATTAAACAAATTTGTAATGAGTGAAGTGATATTTTAATTAAAAAAAAACTAGACAAGTGATATTTTGCCTAACAATAAACTGTTTTAGGCCTACAAAAATAAAAAGACACAGTTTTTTTTATAAATAAAATTACTAAGTGAAACCAAGTGCAGATCAATGAAATGAACATAATCACTTATAATAATTTGCCATCAGGTGGGATGGTTATACCGTTGAAATTATTTTTCATGGTCCCGTTTACGATAAATTAGGGACTCAAAGCCCTTGCGCATTTTCCCAAACATCATTTGGCATTTCAACAATTAAATTATCAATTAGCACAATGTAATTAGCAGCAATTAACACACGAGATCGTAACGATTACCTTGATGCGAATAAACTGAGTTGACGGTTAAGGTTTTTAGAAAGGAAAGATGAATTATTGGTGTTCACTTGGTATTGACGCTTTCAGCTGCCAAGATATTAAAGAGTGTTTTACTTTGGATTGGATTGGATTGGATGCTGATCTGATTGTGTTTTGTTGTTTAATTACCAGCCCAGCCCAGCCCAGCCCAGCCCAGCTCAATAATTTAAGGATGAGCTCGAGACCCGATCTCGAAATTTGAAAATATTTTATACTGGTATTGATATTTCATGCAAAATTTGGGAAATTCTAGACGCTAAAACAACAAATATTAATGTGTGGTGCAAAGACATAAATGAATCATGTAGTAGTCTTGAAAGACAACTATTTTACATGACACACTAGTGAAGGGGAAATGTTTATTCTAAACAGGAACATGACGCTTAAATTTATATATGTGTCTTTTTATTTCATTATATATGTGGTTCTAAACAGGAATATGATGTGATTCATGTTGCTATTCTAGGGCGACAACTGATATATCCATTGACATTCTTGTTAAATTGAGATGTAATTTGATAACGGGTACCTAGTTTTGCACTCATTGTTTCTTCTATAAGGGTGTGCGGAGTTCTCAACTCAGGCTCCGCGAGCTCTCTAGGGGTATGTGCACTCGGTCATGGTGTGGGTGTTATGAAAATGGTATTATTATACTTAGGGGGAGTGTCCCTCCCACTGTAAGGGAGTAAGGGATGAGACTCATCACCACTATAGTTTGTTATTATGACTAACTAGCTTTATTTGTTAAGAACTTAGTGTTAAGTGTTAACCTAATATCTAAGTACCTAATTTGATGCAGTGCGAAAAATGTGATTCTTTTGTGCGAACATGAACATTGAAAAATGTTTAAAAAATAGACTAGGAGATTTTAATTGAATTATAAAAAACATCATTAATAAGTATCGCAACAACCAAGTAAGGTAATGAGAAAAATTCGAACACTTTAGTTTATTACTGACAACCCAAGTCTTAAAAAGATAAAGAGATAACAATGAAATCCGTAAAAAGACAACAAAAAATGAGCATCTGCTTAAGGCATGAAGGTCGAGCAAAACCTTTGAGCCAAGTGACGTGACATAATATAGGTTTAAATCTCGTGTGTTTGCAAAATTGATTTATATAATCTCGCTTACCGTTGGTTAACCGTTTGTTAAAACTAAGACGTCCAAAAATGAGAGCAGGTTGATGTAAGTCCATTTTAAAAAGATTGTTTAAAAAAACATGCCAAGCGGTTTGGTTATAGTGAGTAATTTAACTTTAGATGCTAGTTAGCGACTAAAACTATTTGGAGATAGTCATGACGTAGGAGATTGTGACGGTGGTGCTGGGGAAGGCGGCAATCGCCACACTTTAATGTACAAATAAAGCCCCTATAAACATAAACATGGTGTGATGATAAAATGTCTTCACTCTATTCTAATGTGAGGGTTCAAATTGCTCATACCAGAATTAAATGTAAAGATATTTTTTTTGTGTCTTGTAAATAAATTTACAAATAAAAATTGTATATTTTGGCCTTTCTGTATAATTTTTTTCTGGATACATAGAAATGGATGCATATGCACACCTCCATAATAATATTTCATTTTGTATAATGAATGAAAAAAGAATGACAATAATAAAAACTGAAACCAAAACAAAACAAAACAAATCCACCCCCAAAACACAAAATTTCCCCCAATTCCCAATTACCAATCTCCGATCAAACCCTAACCCTAATCACCGATGTCAACCACCGATGTAGAAGCCGGATTCGCAAAGCTCCAAGGCGAAGACTTCGAATACTACATGCAAACCTACTCCATCATCCTCGGCCGCAACTCCAAGAAATCCACCGTCGACGTCGACCTCTCCTCCCTCGGCGGCGGCATGAACATCTCCCGCCACCACGCACGCATCTTCTACGACTTCCAACGCCGCCGCTTCAACCTCGACATCCTCGGCAAAAACGGCTGCTTCGTCGAAGGCGTCCTTCACCTACCCGGTAACCCTCCCGTCAAACTCGACTCACAAGACCTCCTTCAGATCGGAGATAAAGAGTTTTATTTTCTGTTGCCGGTTAGGAGTATCCTCGGTGGACCGGTTTCGGTTCCGCGGGGTTTGAATTATCATTCGGTTTTGCCTCCGTTGTCGGGTAGGGGTTCGGGTGGGAAGAGGAGGAATGTGAGTGAGTTTGATGATGATGATGTGGAGGATGATGTTGTGGGTGGGAAGAAGATGAGGAGAGGCGATGTTGTGGCGTACGGTGGGGCTTCGGGCTCCGGTGGGAAATCACATTCCGGTTAGTGGTTTTATTTGTTGTGTTATGTTTTGAAATTATGCATTAGGATTTGCTTGTGTAATTAGTTTCAAATGTTATGTGGAGTAGAATTGACATGTAATTAACTGTAGGGCTGTTCACGAGTCGAGCGTAGGTAGGTTTGAGCTCAAGCTCGATTAAACGAGTCAGCTGAGCTAGGCTCGAACTTGGGACGAGTTTGGCTCGGTTACAAAAATGAGCCAACTCAGCTTAGGTTGTTTCAAATCAGGGTTTTTTAGCTAGTTTTATTCGAGCTTTTTGAACAGCCCTAATTGACTGATTATAACCAAGTACATGGTTTATAATAGTAATTGGATTAAGAGCTATTATATTTGAAAATGATCATGAGACTAGATAAAGTTAATGGGTAAAGGCGTATTAACGGTTGCACGAAAAAGAAATGAGAACAAATTTATTATCAAATATCAAAAGTTATCCAAACATTACCACCCGCTGGTGCATTTGGATTTTGGAAGACTTGAAACGAGGCAGTTTTTGAAAAGACAAAAAAAAAAAATTACTCGTATTACTGAGGAGATAAAAAACAGCAGTTTCTTATGGATAAAAAACAGGGAAAATATGGATGATCTAGCCTAGGATATGTAGCGCAGGTTCAATATGTAAAGTTGGATTGAGGTGTGTTTCTCTTTTGTTTGTCCCGGACTTGGCGTTATGCTTTGCTAATTTGCTTTACAGGAGCTTTTAGTAACCAAAACCCTAAGCTCAATTGAAGTGAGTGGCACGTCAACTATTGGCTTAAATGAAATAGAAAATGTAACTAGATTATTAAGGTTGTCAAAGTAACTAATATGAATGTCTTAAGTCTCAGCTGTACCTCAAATAATTGTGTTTTTCCTTTATATTTGTGATTGTAGATAAGAAAGATGGAAGAATAAGAGTTGACCGGGAATCTGATAACCAGCAGCTGTTACAATTAGAAGAGAAAGATGTAGTATCATCTGTAGCTACTGTGCTTTCTGATCTTTGTGGTCCGGGTGAATGGATGGCATTGGAGAAACTTCATGCAGAGGTAACCCACTAACCATTAGCTTAGGTCAAATGGTCAAACACATCGGCTATAAAACTGTTTTGTACATAATTTTTGTGGATAACACGCTAACATTTATTTTCAATATGGGGTGCAGTTGTTGGAGTTATATGGAAATGTTTGGCACCATAGTCGGGTTCGAAGGTATCTGACTTGTGATGATAGTTCGGGGTCTGAAGCTCAGGGCAAACCGTGGGCCAGGCTGCTTATGTTGTTGAGGAAATACCCTGAACATTTTGTGATTAATACTAGATCTAGAGGCCGTGTTACACTCGAGTTTGTGTCACTTGTTTCACTCCTTTCGTGAAGTGGCTTGATATTTAGGAAATGATGTCTAGTTTGTACTCTGGTATTGTACTTTTAACTATGAAGCTTTTGACCATTTGCTTTGCTTCAATATATTGTCAAAATGTTAAATCTTATAGCATGTGTTTACTAATTTTCTTTGCTTCAAGAAAGCAAGCAAATTTAATCTATAAGTTATAACAACCGGGCCTGGTATGCAATAGGTTTGGTTGATTTTGTTTGAACCTGTATAGTGAAGCAACTAGGAGTCCAGGATCAACAGTCCGGTTATAAAAGCACTGGTTATACAATATAAGCAGGCTTGAAAATGGACCGAGAACACAAACAAGGGCTTGTTTTTGTTCCTTTATTTAGCATCGGCTGAACAAACATGAATACTTAAATTTTGGATTTTTTTGTTCGTGGTCGTCGTTAAGATGCTTGTGTAATTCGTTAATATTATTTTCATTCATTAATATATTAATTGAACGTAAACAAATGTAAACGAACGAAAATGAAAGAACATAAATGAAGATAGTAAATGAAAGTAACTAGTTAATAGATCTAGATGACTATGTAAAACAACACAAAAGAAACAACATATATAATGAACATGAATGAACGTTTGCGCAAGTGTAGTGGATTGACTGGGATATATGTTCATTTCGTTCAATTAAGGGTACAATAAAGTTTGTTCATAATCGTTGATTCAATAAATACAAACATAAACGAACTTTTTTCGAAATCTAATTATACGAAGATTTAAATCATTTTTTATTCTGTGATCCTCAAGAAAACTCAAGGCACTAAATGATTCAAAACAAGTACTTGATAGTTGCCATGTCATTTTAATGGCATGCTCCTAGGGTGTGCGTGTGCCTGTGCATTATAACCTAACACTTGCTAAAATCAGGCTAAAGATTATAACGGTTTAATAAAATGTATTGCAACAATAACAATTTTAATCATAAGGAACCCGACATCTCTGCATCTTCAGATCCTGAGGAGTTTTTTCCTCCTTGATCCGCCTTCATTTTCGGGTCACCATTGCTCTGTGACGGTTGCTCAAACTTCATTCGGGAGCTCACCCTTTTCTGATGTTCTGAATAAAAAAAGTATAGTCTTCATTTTTAAAACATATCTATTAAATAAATAAATAAAGAATGGTTACATTATAAGCCAACATGTTTGATCCATGAAATGTCAAAAAGCTTGCTCAAAACTCTTAATTTTCATGAATTTTTGTATTATTATTGCATTTATTCCAAAATTCTGAAAATAGTCTGACCACTAGAAAAGATGAAGAGAAAGTCGAATTACTTTTGCTGTTGATTGCTGACCGAGTCATGGTTAAGAAATCATCCCAACTCAGTTTACTGAGTTCGTCCTTCTCCTCAACCGTGAGCTCAAAGTTGGGTTCTCTACCACACATGAAAGCCGCCCTATATGAACATGAAAACAAAATGGGTGGGTCGGTCAGGTTGGGTGACAGGCCAAAACAGTAGAGTTATACGTGACATTTTTATAAAATTACAAGTAACTTTAATGTGCCAAGTGATATACTTTTTATGCATACTTATCATGTATCAACCCGTTTGACCTGTTTATTTTTTAGTTAACGAGTTAACGCATTTAATAAGAAAATGGTAAAATATTGTGATGCAAATAAATACCTGTCATACAAACAAGCAGCTTCTTGTTGGGAGCCAACTGTACCTAAATGGATTTGTTTTTTGTCCACTTTAATGGCAGCTTGCCATTTCATGTTCTTATAATATACCCCTCTCATTAGGCAAGGCTCTTGGTTCTCAAAATGTTTTCTTCTGTGTCGTTTCCGCCTTTTGAACACTGAAATAGCTACAAACTAAAATGGTCAAAAAAAATATTAAAAATATAAAAACAAAACACCATTTGTATAACATCAAATTGTTGGTTGAGTCACTGAAACCGTCTTTTACACAAAAATATGTAGCAAGTTTCAACCTTTTTATTTTCTTATGCTATGAAAAACTATAAAAGATGAGAGATAGACCTGGATGTCGAATGGGCTGCTTATTTGATGAGCTCGATTCATTGACATTTGAAGACTCGGGTTCTTCAGATTTTGTTTTCTCCTGCCAAAAACACGAATAACATGAATATATAACAACATATTATTGTTATTACACAAATGTGATATGAATATATAAGCTATTATTATTATTACCTCTGCGGACCGGCTAATGTCAACCGAGGGTGTTGGAGGCACGCTGACATGTCGGGTGTTGTGGGCCCAACTTGGAGGTTGCCCGTTTTCAAATGAAGGTATAAAATCTAGAGGAGGACTACTCCCTGATACAGATACCATAGTACAACATTAACACAATCACAACAAAAATAGCATTAAAAAAACATGTCCATTAACAAGATTCATAAGATAAACAATATATACTTAGTTTCAAGTTCAACTAATTAACAATCAAGATATCTTTATCATATAACAAGTAAAACAAGTATGAAAATGTACCATAAAGCTTGATCAATCTTTGTCGACGTATGCTCACCATAACTTCCAACCACAAATCTAAACCACTCAATGAAAAAATGTTCTCAACAAAATGTTCACACATATCAAAAAACAAAATTCAAGTAACCATGAAAACCTGTTACAAAACTCACAGGACCCATCAATACCCTGCTAACCAATGAGATCAGCTAAAACACAAGTCAACCCCCTTAAAGGTTACACACTTACATGAATCAATCTTGTATACAAAAGACAAATGTTTTCTTTAAAATTTAAGATGCACAATTAAAACTTATTACAGAAAACATGACTATATGTTTAAGTCAACCCCACTAAAGGTGACAAAAATCTTGTAATCATGTTCCTAAATCAAACATCCCAAATGGGGAAAAAGTTCAAATTCCTGAACTTACACAGACCCTACACAATATCATAACCTAAATTAAACAAACATATGAAAAAACCAAGAAATCAAACACAATTGTGTTGATAACATTTAAGTCAACCCACCAACCTACCACCTTTAATAAACGAATGGTTGATAAAAACCCAAGTCTTAATATTTAATAAACCACACTTAGAAAACAATAAAAAAAATCCCACTAAGATTTAAAAAGTGAAAGAATTTGTGATGTATATACCTAAAAAGTTGGAAGATAAACTGGGGTTATGATCTGGATGGTAGTGAATAGATTACAAGGGCAAGGTGGTAAGGTTGGAGAGAGAAAGTTGAGATATAGATATAGAGAGAGAGATGTACATATAAATTGTAGATAGAGAGAGGGAGTTGGTCATGCATCTACCACCTTTTGTTTTTATTTCACATCTCATTATGTGATTATGTTTTATTGTGTTGAGGGTCCTAATGAAAGATCATTTCTAACTTAATAGCTCTAATATTTAATTTTGAGGTCATAGGTTTTCTTTGGAAATTACTAAACTACCCTTGATGATAAGTTCAAACCTATAATCGATCGAAAGAAGCGGCAATGAGCATGGGTCGATTCGATTATCAATCAAAATCAAACCTATAATCGATGTTTGGTATGGAACAAACAAATTAGTTACAAAATTAAAAGAATAAATTAGCATCGGTCTTGTAAAATTCTTCATGAAAAACAAAGTTTTAATTGGAATATTCAAAGAAAAGGCGAGGAACGGGGAGGGCACAAGATTTTGAGAGGATATGTGGATAGGTGATTTATCAATGTACGTGTTTAAAGTATCAAAAATTGTTTTGTTTGGAAACGGATTAGAGTCATTCCATTGCTTCTAATTGAGGAGTGGAAGGACAAAGTTGGTTTTGGCGAAGACCGATTAGGGGTGGAGTGGAACATGAGCAACTTGACCGATTAATGACGGATATTTCTCAGATGGTGTTCAACAACAATCAGGATTGGTGGGTTTGGGACTTGATGTTGATGATCATTGGGGTGAGGGTGGGAGCATAAGCAATTTGATTGTCTGATTGTGATATTTCTCATATAGTGTTCAACAATTGGGATCCGTGGATTTGGGACTTTGATGTTAATGATTCGTGGGGAGAGTGGAACATGAGCAATTTGGTTGTCTAATGGTGGATATTTCTCAGATAGTGTTCAACAACAATCGTGATTTGTGGGTACAAGAAATTGAGGCTCTGTCGACAAGAGCTATAGAGATGACATCTTTTCGTCGACATAGGTTTGTCTATAGCTACAATGTGTTAGCCGTATATAATTTTTCAAATCTTAGGTAGTGTTTCGTACATAGGAATGACATGTGAAATGGAATAAATCATTATTAGGGAATGAAAAAAGTGTGATTGGTTGATCAATGGAATAAAATCAACCATTACATAAGGAATCACATTCCATCAAAATCATTGCCTCCCCCCTTCCCGATTTTCCATTTCATTCTTCTTTAACCTTAGTTTCTCAACACAACCGGCACCATCGTCCCTACCGCCACCGCCACCACTTGAAAACTGTTACCACCATCACCACCACTGTTGTCGCCTCCAACACTGTCACCACCACCATCTGATCATCACCACTACCTTCGCCACCGCTGTTACCACTGTCACACTGCCACGACCGCCATCGCCATTGCCATTTTTTATTTTGGTAAATTTTCTTTATTTTTAGTAGGGGCATTTTTATCACTTGTATTTCATTCCTGCTTATTTTTGTGTTTAGTGTTTACCAAACAATATAAAGTAATAATTCATTCAATTTTCACATGTTAACCAAACAAAACAAATAAACGTACTTATTTACTATACTCCCTTGTACATTCCATTATGTCTCCAATACATTATCTCATACCAAACAGACTTTTAGGATTTTTGTTACATGTCTCGACTTGTATTCGCCATAGTAGTTAGGTGGGATTTATGAAAAGTACTCTCCTAAATACGAGTACAAAATATGAGGGGTGGAGGGTTGTTTAGGAATATAACAATATTAGATGAGAAATAAAGTGTGTAGGGTAAGATAAGAAAAACACACAGCCCAAGGTGGCTAAAAAAAGCCAATAAATAATTGGGCCGGTTTGGTTGGTAGCAAAAGAACGAAGGATGTATAGTGTAAAAAGCACCGACGAAATGGTTGTTTGGTGTAGCGGCTTGCCATCAATACAAATAGGGGTTTATTGTATGCTAATATAAACATAAAGGATTAAAAATGTAACTTTTTTGTTGTTATTATTATTATTATTATTATTATTATTATTATTATTATTATTATTTTAGATGTTATTAACTTGCGTGATGATATTGTAGATTATTTCTTTAGCATATAAAAGTGATTTTTCTGTATTTTTTTCTCTTAACTGCCAAATTTATTATAACCCAGCCAAAAACAATCGACTAGCAAGCAAGATGCTAGACGACCAAACAACACATCAAAGGGAAAATGAACACTATGTTTTCCAATCCAATCTCTCTAGCCCTATATGATTTACTTAATGAAAGAATTTTTTCATTTGAACGACTAAATTTTACATCTTTCAGGGATTGAACACTTGACCTCCTATTTTGCACCCTAATTATCTTACCACCCTGTTAAAATAGAAATGACTTTAATCAAAGAAAGCTAAGTTGCTTTATGTCTTCCTTAAGTCTATTAACTGAGACTCTTTTGTTGTTGAAAATGCCATTGTTTCTTATATATCATATGCATCAACATTAAATGAATATCACCGCTTGAATTGCCTTTCATTTCTTGTTATGAACCCCTGCAAATAAAGTAATTCATTTGGAGAATTTGAAAATAAGGCTAGGTAAATTGGTTTTATATAATAAAAAGAATATGTCAATTTCACATATCAAGTTTTTTATGTAGGCTAGTGTTCATTGACTTATCTACCTATACTAATAAAAGAAAAAAAATTCTGATACATGCCATTCTGAGATTAATTCTCACTATCAAATTCCCCTTCAAAATCACTTATCTTCTATTAATGGAAGAGAAAAAAAAAATTCTAATTCTAAATATAATATTGATTATAAATTCAACATACAATATTAATTGGTTAATATCATAAATTATATTCTAAACATACTTAATATAAAAAAATATTAATATAATAATTATGTGTTATAAATATATTTTCTTTAAGATTGAAATGTATATATATATAAAAGAGTTTATGTTTAAAGAGCACATTAACATTCAATTTTTTGAGAAATCTTCATGTTGAAAAAAGCTATAATAATTTTTTATTTTTTTTCTTTTACAAATATTTAGTCTTAAAAATCATAAACAAATTTTTTATTTTTTATATTTATTATAAGACTATTGTGATAGTTGAACAACAATGTGTTTATAAGGACAACATGAAAGATGTTTAAAACGGAAAATCGGTTGTCTTTTTTGTCTATGGCATGGTTTGGAACGTATAACATTTTGCTACATCTTTCACATCGAAATGTCTCATTGTTTTAAATGTTGTTTCCAGTAACATTGTTTCATTATTGTATACCAATAATAGAACAACCCATTATCGATTTAAAATTCAAATATATTTGATGATATAAAATGACTATATTTGCAATACATTTTTTTACATAATATAAAGAGACTTAATTATCTTTTTTTATTTATATTAACTTATTCATTGTGATTTATACATTAATTTATCCCGTATAATACAGGGTTTCTAAAGCTAGTATTATTATATTATTATAACTTGACCATTAGTAAAGGTTGGGCTTAACATAAACGTGGGCTTATCCACAAGGCCCACACTCTCGGTGTTCTACATATGACCACCCCCTTACGAATTTACCCCAAATCTGGATTTTAGTTTTCAACAAAAGGACATGCCCACATCATTGGTGAGCCCATAATTTACATCGAATAGATTAAAAACTTTCTAGACCTGTTTATTAGAAAGGTAAGATTATTAGATTATATTTGTTATATAATATTAGCTATTTGTAATCATATTAATTACATTTTCTTTAAACGTGTAAATTCATTTGTTCTCTCTTTCTTACCACTGTTGTTGTCAGCCTTTTATTTTTTTAGTGTTTGGCTTGTGGAACATTTGCTCGTTCATTTCATGAAATTCGTAGTAATTTAGAGAAATTGGAAGTTAATTTCACTTGTATTGTAGATTTTATAGTTTGGAGAGAAATGACAAAACATCATGTTCCTCAAATAAAAACTATGGAGAAAATTCATGATAACGTTCAAGTTCAACTATATATAGATTACTGTATGAGAACTCAATAATACACTAATTCAACTAAAGAACCGTACGAACACTTGTACAAATGTATGTACTATGTGTGTTTACAAGAAAAGAATAGTATGATGAAAAATAAGTACCATAAAAAAATCAATAGTTTCGCTTTCATCACTTAAGATTTGTACTTGGATGCCACTATTCACAATAACTTATAAGTCAATGCATTTTAGAATATTATAGGCTTCAAGGAGTGAGTGCCTGGAGGGGATTGGTACCGCTTGGCCTTGATGGGAACACCACCCTCTCCCCTTGACATAGAAAAAATCATACCCCGAGAGGAGGTGTGAGCTCGTCCCGATGGTGTCCAACGTTCATATGACTGTTCAACGGTCACGTTTAAAAAAACAAATTAATAACAATGATTTAAACACATACATATTAATCCATCTGCACATTTTTCAAACCAAACCAAAAAACTTCTAAAAAAATTCCGTATTCACAACCCACAAATCTATCCATTTAAAAAAATCTGAACTAAATTAAAATTCCACCAACTAGCTCCGATTTTGAAAGCGATAATAAGCAAGAAACCATATCATTCCTTGGTCTAGACGCACAAGCGGCAAGTCATCCTCGAATAGAAAGACGAGTTTCGGTGAAGAAGAATTGCGAAGCAACACATGAACAACTAATGAGAGATTTTTTCGTTGAAGCTCCCAACTTTAGTAGAGAAATATTCATGCAAAGATTTTGGATGCCTCGAGGGCTATTTTGAGAATTTTTGCTAATATGGAAGCAAACTTTGAGTGTTTTTTAACAATGTTCTGATGCTAAATCTGGAAAGGAGTTCTCAACAATTCAAAAGTGCAACAAGCAACGAGGTTGTTGTCGACGCTTACAGTGAGATACTAGCTATGTCTGAAAGAACATCGTGACACTTTACAAAACTTTTGTGACGGCATTATTCAATTGTACGGAAAATAATATTTGCGTAGACCTCAACCTGTTACGACATAGAAATTTTATACGACGCTCATGACAAACTGCATGTATTTCCGGGTATGATATGAGGCATTGATTGTAAACACTAGGATTGGAGGAATTGTCCAAAGAGTGGTGAAGCCAATTCATGTGAGGCGATAATAAGTACACAACGATATCATTCGAAGCAATTGCCTATAACATGCATTTTTTTGTGTTGTCGAGTCGAACGACGAGTTAATGTTCTATGCCAGTTGTCGTTACTCAACGTGCAGATGAATGGCGGCACCGAAGTGCTTTTTTAATGTGAACGGCACTATTTTCTCTCTCATGTTTAATTAAATAATACATTTTATACCTTTATCATTATATATTCTCTCTCTTCTACTCATAACCACTTTAAAAAAATATTAAAAATTATACGATATGTATAGTGAATTCTCAAATTTAACTTTCTCATATAACATTTTCTTCTCTCCTCTATTAACAACCACTCATAACTGTACCATATAATTTACAATTCTTTCTCATTTTAAGGAACGAATTAAAAATGCTCTTATTTGTGTGTGTATATTCCAATTGTTGTACTTCTATATTTTTATTAAATGCAGGTTAATTTTGTCTGTATTTTACGCTCCAATTGTTTTATTTTTATATTCTTATTATTGAATGCCTTATTTTCAATTAATGTTCAATAAATAAAAAGATGACCATTGAAAGTGATAACTATTTATGTATTTATTTTAAATTTCAAGCTTTTATTATTTTATCATATAGCTAGAGTTCAACATATTTATTTTTTCTCATCATTTTCAACAAGAATTTCTAGATGATATCACCAAATATATTTCACCCATTTCTAGTTTCTGTTCAAAAGATTTATAGGGTTCTAACATAGGAAAAAATGCTTACCAAGAGTTATTTTTTGCTTTAGGCCGGGCCGGTAACTATAAACCCTAAACCCTTTTATTGTCAACTTCAATTTTCCCGATTTACAGACCTCTTTGTTTCCGTCTAATCTTGTCGATCTTCCGATCACCACATATACACATATATTTTTTTTCAGAGCTCCCCTACAAACGTTTTATCCTTTAAACTTTTGCTAATTTAGCATCCTTAACATTTTAAAGTCTCTGTAATCACCCAAAATTTCGTAAGTTTAAGTTATATCAACAAACCTTGTAAAATATGACAATACGATACTCCAACGTTAAGTTGATTTAAACAAAGAGATAAATCTTCCTTGATATTTCATGATAGTTACATAAATTATAAATTCAAAATTTGGAATATAAATGTTGGATGCTGATCTGATAAGCTACGTTTGATGTGATCTAAAGAGTAAATAGTTAGAACACATAATACTATAGTGATGGATTAAAGACCGTAAACCATTACTAATATTGATGGTATTATTACTATTAAAAGAAAGAGTTCCTCCTAATGGGAACTAATTGTTGAAGTTAAGAATTTCCTACCGATGGAAGTTACTAGCTACTAATGAACAATGCCTTCATGTTGATAAAGTTGTTAGTACTGATTATGATTATGATTATACTACTGAGTAAGTACCTTTTGTGGATGAGAATTTTTATCTTGTTAAGAAAACCGCGTAAAATCAAAGCAATACTATGATAGAAGATTTGAAGAGTTTTATCTTTAATTTGCATTCATCTCTTGTAACGTTGTTCGATCGCAATTATCGTTTGCATAATTTCAAGATCTTAGGTAGATTTAGATTTAGGATTTGTACAAATTCAAACCGTAATTTTAATAGTTCTAAAAGCGTTGCAATTGTCATATTGCAACAATTTAAGTGTAAGCTTTCAGTAAGTGGTTATACTGAAGATTCACACATGACCCTAGATACCCTCGTAGGGATCTCGTCTTTCCAATCATCGCGTTAGATTGACTTTCTTAAATATTTATGGCGTTTTTTTTGTCTTTTTCTTGACCTAATTTCTTTAGGGTTTCAGTTTGTCTAACTAAATCTCGGCTTATAGTACTCATCCTCTATAATTCCTGCTACTGCACATTAGATCTCCGGTATATTGCTAAACATTTCACCTTTCTGATAAGCTTCAACCCTTGAATTTTGATCTTAGAATCTCTTTAATGATGCTTTACCACGTGGAAGATCAATTTTCTATCAAGATTAGATCGATGGTTTCAAATTTTATTGTAGTTTATAGGTTTCGTATACGGTCTTTCCAAAGTCGTAAATTTAATGTGAATAGTCTTAATTAGTTAAAAACGTGTTTATTTGTTTTAACATTCTATAAGTAGTTGGATGTGGTGTGTTGATTACTTTGGTGATGAACTCTTTGCTTTTATATCGGTTTCTAATTCTAATCTTCCTCCCCAATCTGATATTATGGTGTCGGTCACATCAAAATTCAATATAGTTTAATTCTAAGTGCAATAAATATTAGGACCTTATATTTGATTGATCACAATTCTATAGATTTCATTTACTATGAAGGCTCCTAGAGAAGTCATTAGAGGGATCTTTCCTATTAAAATTGTTTGTTCTTGGATATAATTACTGTGACAATCGTCAATTTCAGGTTAACTCCGTTAACAACTCCGTCAACTCAAACTTAAGATCACTGAATCTATAACGCACACCTCATTACATTTAAACTAGGGTTTAAATGACACTTGACACTTACTACATGTGTAGTCTTTCGGGAATTGCACCGAAATGCAAACGAGTTGACGAAAACAATTGGTGAATAAACGAAAAACGTCAAAACAATAATTATGTGATAATTATGTGTTAACATATGTGTTACTTAATTATATTATATGTGATGCTAGACAAGAAACAAGAACTAGTTAATTAAGCTAGAAAAGTAACAATTAAAAGTTGAGGGACTAAAGTGTAACATCTTGTTATTATTAATATTAACCTAGAACCCTAATCTCTTTCTCTCCTCTCCCTCACAATTGACGGCAGCCTACTCTCTCTCCTCTCATCACAATCGGCTCACACACACACACATATCTCTTGATTTGTGATCTTGTTTTTCACAATTGAAGCATCCTACACCCGATTCTAGTCATCTTCTACCTTCCCCTTGCTTATTTTTGTGCTTTGGAAGGTATAATTATAAACCCTAGAATTTGGAAATTATATACATGATGTTCATATGTCTTGTTTTGATTTAAAGATGTATTGATTGATGAATTGATAGCTAGTATTGGTGTTATTGCATGTTAATCGTTTGTTTCTTGATTTGGAGTTCAAGTAAAACCCTAATCATGGATGTAATGTGTATTTGATGTGCATAGATAATGATTATGGTGTCTATAAGGTCATATGAACGGATTATGGTCCATAGATAGTTAATAGGTTGAGTTTTGTTGCAAACAGTTTCTGGACAGATTGTGTTGTTGATGTTCAATTGACTGTAACGGGGTGTAAATGTGAAAATTGGTTGAGATTATTGATACTAAAGTAAACTAGGTTGAGTCTAGTTTCTAAAGAATATAAATTTGCAATTTTTGGACGTGTGAAAGTTAACTTTTATGATTTTACAAAAACGTTGTGCAAAGCTGAGTTGTTAGACATGCTGTTAGGTTGTTTTGTAAATGTTATATCTCATGAACTACGACACCAATTGGGTTGGTTCCACTTCTGGAAGTTGACTTGTTGAGTTAGGAACCTAACCCAAGTGGTCTTGCATTTGTTGGATTTTTCATTTAACGGGAATTTCAAATAACATTCTGTTGCGAATGAATTTGACTGTTATGAGTTTGCTGTAATGTTTTGATCATTGTGAGAAACATATGTGGAATAAAAATAAAATAAAATATGTTCTGGAAACCTAATACATGTATGCTTTTGTGATGATTTTTGGTAAATTAATTGAGATGCTATGATCGGTGGAATAGACTAGTTTTACAAGTAGAATTCTGTTATTAAGAAACTAGTTGCTGAATTTTGTAAAAGTTGCATGAAACATGGTAATTGCTAATTAATTGTCGTGTTTTGACCAAATTGCCCTTGAGGGGAATAATTGCTAATTAATTGTCGTGTTTTGACCAAATTGCCCTTACGGGGAATAATTGCTACTTAATTGTTATGTGTTGACCAAGTTGCCCTCACGTGGAGTAATTTCTAGTGATGTACGTTATTAATACATGACACGTAAATAATTGCTCACACATGTAATGTATCACAAATGTACTTGTTAAAGTCACACACGATTCACAAACGAAACACGAAACATATTGTGTGCATAGGTATTATGTGCCGAGTCTAGAGACTCGATAATAGTTCCGACACTTAGAAAAAAATCTCTTTGTTGTTTTAGAACGCTAGAGAGAGTTTTTCTGTGACGCGCGTCCTTTGGTGATTTATTTTGGGAATTCTTCGCAAACAATGAGTTCACTTACCCCTCTAAACTATTTTCAAACGCTTTTCACTTGGGGAGATAACATACTCCGAAAACGCATTTAAGATTTTGTTAATATAAATTATATATCACTTGTAAAGACTAAGTGGCAAACGCAATAACTAAAGTCCTTCATTCACATCGAACCGTTTAGTATTGGATAATAGCGAGTCATTGTTGAGTAGTACTACTGGGTTTGACAAACCCCACCTAACGCTAAACTCGACTGGAGGTCGAGTGGGTGTAATCTTGGCTAAACACATACCATGGTCGGGATAGACCTAGTGGCAAGACAAATGATAAACAGTCAGCTTCGGTGTCGAACACTTAGTAATACTTGTTTTATAGGCTAGCTACCTATAGATATATAATTGACATAACACTATCTGGTAACGCAAAACGCTGAACGCAAAACGCTGAACGCAAAACGCTAAACGCAAAACGCTGAACGCAAACGCTAAACGCTTTATTTTATATAAACTTGTGAACTCACCAACCTCGTGTTGACACTTTTAGTATGTTATTCTCAGGTAGCCGAGGCGGGGGCGCGGTATAGGATCATGCATGGTTTTTGAACATTCTGATATGCAAACATGTTTTTAACTATTATTACTTGGGTTTTAAGTCGTCCTGCGTGACGCAACTTTTGTCTTTTGGTTTTTACGCTTCCGCACTTATTTTCATTTAAACGTTTTTATGGTTTGATTATAACTAATGATTCTGATCCTGTTAGTTCACACCCTCTGACGGTAAAACTCCGTTAGTGGATTTTGAGGGTGTGACAATTGCGCTCATCGTTTTTCCAGATGTGTCTTGGGATACATATAATTCCGAAGGATATGTGAGTGATTCATACAAAATATGTTTTTTCTTTATCCGGGGTTCTACCGATTGATATCTTTAAGACTTTTTGAACTTATCTATCTCACAAATGTAAAGAAAAATAAATACATTTTTTGTTGTGTTTCATTATGGTTCATTCGGTAGAATTAATTATATGCATAACATTTGTCTTTCTGCCAATCTTAATCTTAAGAAATAAGAACTAAATCACAAGGCTACAATGGAATAAAAGTTTTTATATATTCAATTAATTAGTTGAAACAAACGTTATTCTACAAATATCAAGATATAAACATTTGTTTTCTTCTCATTATTTGTAACTTATCCTATGGACCTATTACACCATCTATTGATACAAAGTTATACATATGAAGTCATCTGCTAAAACTTATCCCACACGTACATATCGAAATTAATCATAGATGTACCGAAACAAATATATTTTTCCACCATACAATTACTAGTTAATTGAAACTTATCCTACATGTAGTTCACCATGTGTATATA
Organism: Bidens hawaiensis; assembly: GCF_021521415.1. Lineage (NCBI taxonomy): Eukaryota > Viridiplantae > Streptophyta > Magnoliopsida > Asterales > Asteraceae > Bidens > Bidens hawaiensis. The sequence goes on from NW_027506099.1 coordinate 102,819, forward strand.
CTATATAGGTGATAGCATGAACAACTAATTATACACCAGACATGAACACAAATCACATCCAATCATTCTTAAACCTACAAATAAATCTCAAAACATGAACATCATAATGCATCAGAAATGAATACAACACACAATAAATAAATAAATAAAAACTTCAAAACCATAAGTTTATTTATTATTGAAGCAGCAACGCTTATTGAAGAGGTATGTACCCGCCTCAACACCAAGCGAGGCGGGTCAACCCACTAGATATGGACAAGAGTCTTGAAATCAAGACATTACGAAGGCAAAAGCCAAAACCTATGCGCATGGCGCATACCACATATGCCCAGGCACAAAACATGCTCAGGCATCATATGCCCAGGCACCACAGATGCTCAGGCATCACATATGCTCACGCATATCACATATGCGCGTGGCGTATATCACATGCTCGTGCATATCACATCTGCGCATGAAACATCTGCGCGTGAGAATAAAGAGAAGACCTCGCGCATCCTCAGGATAGGCGCGCATCACATATGCACATAATCAACTTCATCCTTATCCAAATCAGGATTAGGGCAACTTTGATTGTGCACGTCAGACAACCTTCCAGAAGGTATCTTTCTAAGGAATAAGAATATGCTGATGTTGACAGCTGCCAAATGAAAGGTGGACAGCTCAGCATGACACATGTGCTACCACGTGATTACAACCAATGAGAAAGCACCAGGTGTCCCAGAGGACACGTGGCGCAGAGCAATTGGAGGAGGCCAACAAGGCTGAGCCCAATCAGGGGAAACCCTAGCACTATAAATACAGCATCAACTTCACAAGGAAAAGATCATCCAACAACTGACAGTTACAGCCAGTAACATACTCATTCATTCACATTCAATCATATTTAATCACATTCACTCACAGACAGTTACAGTCAGTAACACTCTCAATCACAGAAAACTACAGAGTATTCAGCTATTAAGCAATACTCTCCAGATTTTCTTACTCTCATAACATTATCTTCTCCTACAGATACTTATTCTCACACCGGAGGGTTACCCCAAAGAGGACCCCTCTGTCCCTTTCTGAGGGGTAAGTTGACGGTGTTGTTCATTTTGTAGGTGGAAGAACCCAGATCCAAGAAAACCATCGGTGAAAGAGTATAATCACACCCGAGGAAAGTAGATCGTCTACCAGTGAGTCGATCCACGTCTCTTCATTGGCGCCATCCACTGTTACAACGGCAATCAGATCTCGTCAGATCTATATATAAAAAAAAATCACCATGGTTTCTGGCGTTCATAACGTTGATCAAGTTCTGGAGGATATGGAACGTGAGGATGTTAATGAGGGACAGCAGTTTCTGAGGGGGCCGCGTGATTCTACGCGCACCACCAGTAACCGTCCCTTCATCACAACTCCTCACGGCCAGACTGAAACTCCTCCAGACGATCTCACGTTACAAAATCTTGCCGGCGCGAAACAAAAAGGACCAATGGGTCCAGAAGATGAAACAAACGATCCTAAAGAATGGCTCATAAACGAGCAGCGGCGTCTAATGGACAAGTATAATGAGATGGTCAAGCAGAAAAAGCTAGCCGACTTAACACAAAGGCAAGCGCTTGATAAGCAAACTGTTCATGGAGCAAAAAGGCCGCGCGTGCCGGAAGAAGGACATTCTGTTCACACTACACACACTGAGTTCAGTGATGAAGAAGTACACAGCATGAGGAAGACGCGAGATACTCATGCAGGAGGCTCACAGCTCCGCGCGCCTGTGAACATGGCGCCGGGAGCCAGAGCCGATCTGGATCTGCACATGCCGTACAGCCCACCAGTTAGAGGGCAAGTGGACGTAACCACACCGTATAGACCAGCCATCTTGGTAAAACATTCAAAGTTCACGGAGCGCATCGCGAAGGCTCCCATCCAGCACAAAACCAAGATGCCAAGTGGTTTGGGCAAATATGACGGCACAACAGATCCAGACGATTTTTTGCAAGGTTTCTACAACACGGGAAACCTTGAGAGCTGGACGATGCCAACATGGTGTCACATGTTTGCTCGCTGCCTCACGGGCGCGGCGCGTGTCTGGTTCGAGAGCTTGCCGACTGGGCAAATTGATGGGTTCGAGGAACTATTGGAAAAGTTCCAAGCCCACTTCGTACAGCAGCGCAGACACACGCGCGATCCTGATGACATCATGCACTGCGTGCACAGGAATGATGAAACGATTGAAGACTACATCACTCGTTTCAATCAGGAGTCTCTGGCAATCGGAGGCATAACTGAGCAACTACTGCGCGTGGCCTTTATACAAGGCGCGCGCAGTGATCAACTCCGCCGAGCTCTCGTAAGCAGAGATGGCATGCCCACCACGTGGGCCAAGTTAATGGAAGCATCGCGAGTTTTCGCGAGAAATGAAAAACAAATTGCCCAAGATAGGGCAAGAGAAAGAGTGCATCAAGCTGAGTCACCGCGCAGCAAAGAAAAGAGGGGCAAACAGAACTCTGTATGGTCCAGGTTGCAACCAACCAGTTTTTCTTCCGCAGAAAAGCAGGCGCAACCAAGCTCACCCCAGCCCCAAAAAGATGTTCGTAATCGCGGGGAGGGTGACAAGAGGGAGGGCGGCAGAGATCCTAACAGACCTCTGCCAAGAATATGGACTCCCCTCACTAAAACGCCTTCACAGGTGTTAAGCACTGAGAATGTTCAATTCAAAAGCCCCAAGCCACTACACTACAAGGGACCATCAGACAGTGGCAAGTACTGTGAGTTTCACAAATCCACAGGACACAACACTGATGCATGCCACCACTTGAAGGATGCAATTGAGAAGGATGTGAAATCAGGCAAGCTGGCGCACCTGGTAAAAAACTCAAGATCAGAATATGAACAGCCAGAAGGAGCCTCTGCCAGCAAAAAGTACAAAAGAATCTGTGTAGCCGAGGGAGGAAGGCAAGGGCAAACATCAAGAAAAAGAAGCGCGCAAATCCAAGGAGATTGGCGCGAGCAACAAGTCATCTTCCCAAGAATCAGGGGAGGCCCTTCCATCAGCAGTCCTCTTGTTATCACTACACACATTGCTCATTACGAAGTGTCAAAAGTCCTGGTGGACACTGGCAGTGAGTCAGACATAATGTATGAGCAATGTTTCAGGAAACTGGATCCGGCAGACCAAGCAAGGCTTGAAATTGTGAATGCACCGATCTCTGGTGTTTCCAATGAAATCATTCATCCCCTAGGTCAAATACAATTTGAACTAACCATGGGGGATGAGAAACACAAGCGAGCCGAAGTTGTCAACTTCTTGGTCTTGCCCACCACTTCTTGCCACAATATGATCTTGGGTAGGGGAACGATTGCCCAATTTAACGCCATACCGTCGCCAGCGCACGGCGCGTTGGGGTTCCCAACACCAACAGGTGTAACTTTCGTATACCGGGATCATTTGTGCGCAGTGACAAGTACTCCGCGGGAGGGGAGAATGAAAATTCCAATGGCAGAAAATGCGCCAGAGGAATGGATTCTCAACCCGAAATTCCCGGAGCAAAAAATCACAATTGGCGCTACGTTATCAGATGACACAAGGCTGAGAATGAAAAGGTTGCTCACAGCATATATGTCGGTCTTCGCGTGGCAACACTCTGATATGACTGGGGTTCCGCGTGACCTGGCGCAGCATTCTCTAAACACCTTCAAGTCTGTAGAGCCAATTGCTCAAAAGAAGAGAATCATGGGGGATGAAAAGGCGAGGGCTATGAATGAGCAGGTTGAGGATCTACTGCGCGCAAACATCATCCGCCCGATACGATACCAGACGTGGGTAGCCAATCCTGTGATGGTAAAGAAAAGTAACGGGTCGTGGAGGATGTGCATTGACTTCAAGGACCTCAACAAAGCGTGCCCAAAGGATTGTTACCCCCTACCAAACATCGATGCAAAGGTGGACTCCGTGGCGCCATTCAAGCTAAAATGTTTTCTGGATGCCTACAAAGGCTATCACCAGATTCAAATGGCACCACAAGATGAGGACAAGACCGCATTTAGAACTGACAAGGGTGTTTTTTGCTACACAAAAATGCCCTTTGGTTTGAAAAATGTGGGCGCCACCTACCAAAGACTTATGGATTCCGTTTTCAGCGAGCAAATCGGAAGAAACCTAGAAGTCTATGTGGATGATTTGGTGATCAAGAGCAGGGAGGAAAAGCAAATGCTCAAAGACATCGAAGAAACCCTTGGGCGCCTAAAGGAAGTTAACATGAAGCTCAATCCGAGCAAATGTACTTTCGGCGTACTAGAGGGAAAATTTCTAGGTGTAATGGTCACCAAGGATGGTTTCAAGGTGAACCCTGAGAAGGTGGAGGCCATCCTTGACATGCCCTCGCCATCCACCATGAAAGAAGTTCAGAAGCTGAATGGTAGATTGGTTTCAATCAACAGGTTCCTAGCGAACCATGCAACCAAATCTACCCCGTTTGTCAACACATTGAGGAATTGCTTAAAGAAAAGCCAATTCAAATGGACTCCTGAGGCCGAGCAAGCTTTCAAGGAGATAAAAGAAGGTTTGATAAATCTGCCCGCGCTCACAGCTCCTCTTCCTGGTGAAACTTTGACATTATACCTATCAGCAGGAGAGCGCGCCATCGGCGCAGTATTATTGGTGGATCGCAAGGGAATCCAAACACCAATATACTACGTGAGTCGGGTGCTGACAGATCCTGAGACGCGCTACTCCATCATGGAAAAGTTAGTTTTATCACTAACACACGCGTCGCGCAAGCTTCATAGATATTTCAATGGTCATCCCATTGAAGTTCTGACTGGTTACAACATCCAGCAAGTCTTGCGACGCCCCGCGCTCTCAGGAAGGCTGACAAAGTGGGCACTGGAATTAGGAGAGCACACGATCTCCTATAAGCCCCGTCCAGCAATAAAGGGACAAGTCTTGGCTGATTTCATTGCAGAAGTCCCCGAAGGAAAAATTGAAGAGGCTCAGCGCGAGGTAGACCCTCCGCGAGACAATGATGAAGAAAATGTTTGGAGATTGTTCACTGACGGAGCTTCAAACAATGAAGGGTCTGGCTCAGGCCTCAAACTGGTGGATCCAGAGAATCATGAGTATACTTACGCCATCAGGTTGGACTTCAAGAGCACCAACAATGAGGCTGAGTATGAAGCCCTGCTGGCTGGCCTGCGCATCGCGCAAAAATTCGGAGTTAAAAAGCTAGAGGCCCATGTTGATTCATACTTGGTAGCAGCACAGGTCAATGGCCTTTATGATGCCAAGGAGAACACCATGCCTCTATATCTAGAGCAGGCGAAAAAGCTCATCGAGCAATTTGACTGCTTCAGAATCATTCATATTCCGCGCAGTGAAAACAAATCTGCAGACGCGCTGAGTAAGATGGCATCAACCAGTTTTGATCACTTTGGCAAAGATGTCAGGGTAGAAGTAATGAGCAACCCGTCGGTGGTAGCGAAGTCTGTCCTGGTAACTCATACAACCCCTTCATCATGGATAACTCCAATAATGGAATTCTTGAAGGAGGGAAAGGTACCAGATGATCGCGCACAAGCGAGGAAGATAAGACACAAGGCGCAGAACTATGAACTGCTTGACGGTACATTATATCGCCGCTCTTATCTTGGGCCGCTCATGAAATGCCTAGATGCTGAGGAAGCAAGCTATGTGATCAGAGAGATACACGAAGGAATCAGTGGAATTCATGCTGGCCCGCGCATGGTGGTTGCAAAGGCAATGAGCGCAGGCTACTATTGGCCAGGCATGTACTTGGACGCTCTAAAGGAGATCCAAAAATGTAAAGCATGTCAGAGCTATGCGCCGAACACCATGCGGCCAAAGAACAACTTGATTCCAGTAACCTCAGCATGGCCTTTCCACAAATGGGCAATCGACATTGTGGGTCCCCTACCGCAAGCGCCTGGGCGAGTAAAATTTTTGGTAGTGGCAATAGACTATTTCACAAAATGGGTTGAAGCCAAGCCACTAGCAAAAATCACAGCCGAAGTGATGAAGCAGTTTATCTGGAGCCACATCATATGCCGTTTTGGCTTACCCATGGAAATTGTGAGCGATAATGGCAAGCAATTCACTGATAAGAAGATATCCAGCTGGCTCAAGGAATTGCGCATCAACCAAATTTTCACTTCAGTTTATCACCCTCAGGGGAATGGACAAGTGGAACGCGCGAACCAAAGCTTGCTGAATGGGCTGAAGAAAAGGTTAGAGGGAGAATCCCATTCTTGGGTCGAAGAGCTACCTAATGTCCTGTGGGCGCACAGGACATTAAGCAAAACTAGCAATGGCGAGTCCCCGTTCAGCCTAACCTATGGAACAGAGGCAATGATTCCGGCAGAAATTGGATGCCCATCCCATAGAGTGCTCATGATGAACAAGGTTGATAACGAGCGCGAAAGAAGGTTGGATCTTAACTTACTTGAAGGGCGCAGAGAGGCGGCTATCATCAGTGAAGCCAAGTACAAGAAAAAGCTGGAAAAATATTACAACCAGCGCGTGAAAGAATGCCACTTCAAGAAAAATGATTTTGTCCTTCGAAACAATGAAGCTAGCCGCGCGATACCCCCGGGAAAATTGTCCCCCAATTGGGAGGGACCATATCAAGTCTTGGAAGAACTGGGAAAAGGCGCATACGCCTTAAAAGATTTGAATGGAAAGAAGATCCCGCGCGCATGGAACGCGGCACAGCTTAGAAAATGTTTCATGTAAAAATTGTCAAGTTTGTAATCAAGGCTTAATAAGCCATTATGAATAATGATACGCGCTATCTACTCTTAATGTGGATTCTATTACTTTTTGCATACATGTTTCATACTTCCCTTTATTAGTTTTGAGCAATATGACAACATTGTATTGACATCAAAACGAATTAAAAACGAAGTAAAACATACATGCGCGAGCTTCAAGCTCAAACGCGTTAATGAGTCTTAACTCTAAAACGTCAGGGCCTTAGCCCAATTCTATTACCTTTTGCATACATGTTTCACACTTCCCTTTATTAATTTTGAGCAATATGACAACACTATATTGACATCAAAACAAAATAAAACGAAGTAAAACATACATGCGCAAACGCGTTAAAGAGTCTTAACTCTAAAACGTCAGGGCCTTAGCCCAATAATGTGAGCCTTAGCTCAAACAACTCACAACATCCATCCTACATGCTGCGCAGCCTGACCATAAAATACCTAAACACAACTAAGGCAAAGCAAATGCCAAAACATAGTTGTTAAGGTCTCAGGTCGAGGTCGCGCGTAAATTGTAATGGATATCTGAAGTACCACATTGACGCGTAAGGCTAAAAAAAATCATAATTCCATAAACGCGCGATAACGTCGTGCAAAAGAGGAATAATGAAAGCGCCAAGACACGTGTCAACATAATCAAGATATGGCAAAATCACTTACAATATGACAAGGGTTAAGTATAATAAATTCCTTACAACCTTGTTCTTATATTCAACAAGCATATCTTATATAAAGAGATGAATGGGAATGCGCAAGATGCGAAGAAGGGAAAAACAAAATTTCATTCCAAAGCATTGAAATTTACAAGTTTACAAGATGAGATACAAACTACAAATAAAAAAAAAAAAAACATGAAGGGCTTCTCAAGTCTCCACGTTGACATCAGCCTCTTCATTATCCTCATCATCGCCCTCGGCATCTGGCGCTGCCTGCTCCTCGTCATCTCCAAACTGACCATAGTCAAGTTCTTCATCTTGAATGGAGTCTTCTATCACAACAGCGTCAGGAGCGGATCCTTTGGCCACGCCAGAGCCGCTAGCAACGCCAGCATTCGCCGCGCCATCATCGCCGCCGCCAGCCCCCTCGCACTCGTCAAGTAATTTCTTTAGCGCGACGAGATCGGGCTGGTCAGCAAGCGCGGATATCTGCAAATCATAAGCGAAAATATGAGTACAAAAAGACTTAGAAAATAAGTCAAGCTAATCTCATTAAGGTTAAAATACCTGCGCAAGGATGGGAATGGGAGTATTCATATACTTCTCCCCCATCGCGGACATCTCCGCGCAGGCAGCGGAGCTCTGATAAGGGTACTCGGATGGGTTCTTCTTCAGCATGCCATATTCATACCCATCCGTAAACCCTTCAGCTCGCCCCACCAAGCGCGCGGCAGCGTTGCAGTCCATCACAAGGGCCTGAAACTCGTCTGAGTATTTCATCGCGAAAGCGCAACGAGTCATGCCCTGTGAGATGAGCCAGTGGCGATCCTGCGCGAGGCCAGCAACAGACGTCTCGAGGGCAGGAACCTGAGAGTTTAATAACTCAACAGTTTCCTTAGTTTTTTTCAGATCCTCTTTGTCGGACGCTGCTGCCGCCAAGATTTCTTCTTTCTCCGCCCGCGCAGCATCAAGTGCTTCCTGGCTAGACGCTGCCGTCGCCAAGGCTTCATCTTTGTCGGCCTGCGCGGCCGCCAGCTCCCTCTTCAGGCGCGCAACCTCACTCTCCAGTGATGATTTTTCAGTGATGGACTGGACAAGAGCTTGGTCACGCGCCTCAGCCTCAAGGTCCAAGTCGCGCGCTCTGCGCGCGTACTTGGCCGCTTCCGCCTCCGCCACCTGCAGCTTCTCCCGCGCCGCCTGAAGCTCATGCCCGCGCTTCACGAAGGCGCTGTTGGCACTGGCTCGGTTCTCACTGAGCTCGGCTTGGAGCTTCTCAGCTCTTTCGCGAGCATCAGAAAGATGCCAAGCAGACACCTTAGCCTCTTGCTTGGCTTCCGCAAGAGCATCACGTACTTTAACGTAATCAGAGCAAAGCTCTTGGGAGGCAGCAATGAAGGCCGACCCAGCAAACATATGATCATTGAGCAGGTCGTCGCGAGCGCGGTCCTCCTGGAACCTCCTTTCAGATGGAGGCACAGCATGAGCCCAGAATTCCGCACACACACCCATGGACTGAAAGGTGCTGTCTTCAGTTATATTCCATCTTGGGCGGTAAGTGTGATCGGCTTCCTGCAAAAACAAAGAAATTATCCAAGTCATCAAAACATTAAGATGAAAGTCCGCGTAGCGAAGCAAGAAAAAACCTATACCTGCGGGGATGAAGCAGAAAAGTCAGCGCCAGCCCCACGAGAAGGCTCCGCCGCGAAACCTCGTGGCGCTGCAGGGCTGGCGCGGGCGCCATCGGAGTCTTCACCATGAACCTCCTCATCCTCCTCTGAAATAGGCCTCTTCTCCTGCGACCTAGAATCAAAATCGGTCTCGCGGGGAGGGCTGTGCGCAGGAGGAGATGAGGGAGGTCTCGACGCCGCCAGGTCAGCGCGCAAAACGGCCTCCTGCTCCTTACTGATCCCGATGAGGGGAGATTCATCGCTTGCAGGAGCAGGAGCAGAGCCAGCGGCGCTGGCGCCGGCGCCAGGAGTGCCGCCAGAAGCTTGTACGCCAGCTACAGCTTCTATGAAAAAATCAACAAAAAGAAATTGTTCATGACTTGATCTAAAAGAAAGTCAGAAAAAAAAAAAAAAGAGCGAAATACGTACCTTGGCGCAACTCCGTTCGCGAAGCGAACATCGCCATGAAGTCCATTCTACCCTTCTTTGCGGGTAAAACGGGGGACTTCGAAGCGACATCCGGCGCAGCCTCGGCATCTTGTTGCGCTGTCGCCGGCTCTACAAAAATTTGAGTGAGCAAAGATTCATTAGTAATTCTATCAGAATCGCGCTCATAGAACCAAAAAAGATAAGCAAAGGATAAGCAAAGTATACCTGTCGAGGGCGCAACACCGCTTCCCTTTTCCGCCGCGGGAAGGGAGGATGTAGCGCCACCATATCTCAAGTGGACAGGAGGTCTGCCCACTTTTTGAGGCAGGGAAGCCAAGGAAACCTTGGTGGTAAACCCCGGGGTTTTCCCAAATCCCCCCGCCTGAGTAGGAGGATCCTGAACAACAGGGGCATCATCCTTCTTCTGTTTCTTACTGGCCCCTGCGCCAGTTTTCCCCTTAGCTTTACGCTTTAGTTGGGGCGGCTCCTCTTCATCCTCCTCTTCCGCGAGCTCCAGCTCATAATTTTCAAGCGCATCTACAATACACACAACAGAAGTGTTAGCAAAATTTGGTAATATAAGGGAAAATGCATAACTACAAAGGCTTACCAGGCGCATCGCTATCGAAGACAAATCCCAGATCAACAGGGATGAACATGTCATCAAAGCGATCAGGGAAACCAACCTCCCCAGAGCCGAGCGCGACGGATCCACCCTCCATGTGCTCATCATAGGCGGCATGGATATAATCCTTGGTGACTGCACAAAAACAAGTCAAGTGATATCAGCAAAAAGAATTATATTCGCGCAGATAAAAAAGCAAGGAGATAAACTTACACAACCCGTCGACTTGGATAACGGGCTCAAGCGCGCTGTCCGCCCACCTCCTGCTCATACCAACCCCCACCAGCGCCTCCTCACAAATGTTCTTGGCGGGGGATGGTTCAGCGGACAACTTATTAACCCAGGCGCCAGTTGGGTTCTTGAGGACACCCACATCCGCAGGCGCAGAAGAGATCGAGCGCATGGTCATACGGATGGGGATCACACCAGCCCTTATGTAAAAGAACCTCTCAGACCAGTCATGAAGGCTCTTAAATGAAACAGTGGAGCACTTCACCTTCTGACTGCGAGGAACAAATGAGAACCAAGAATCTTGGATCTTGGGCTTATAAAAAAATTGAAAGCGCCGAGGGGTGGGCTCCTCGCGCTGGGATTTGCACATGAACTCAAAGTGAGTCATGCGCACAAGTCCAAACGTATGGACTTGGGATATATGAATCCCATAGAACTTCAGCAGTGCACCCACAAACCTTGTCATCGGGAGACGAAGGTTGCAGTGGGTGAAAAAATGGCTATATAGGGATATATAGCCGGCAGGCGGGTCCGCCGCCGTTTGCCCGGCTGCAGGCAACATGCAGCCAAACACAGGGAGGAAACCCTGAGAGGCGATAAGGCTGTCAAGATCAGCCTGCCTCAATTTGCAGGGGATTTCATTCCACCTTTTCACGGCTTTGGTCCTCCCTACCTCCTCCGATGAGACCTCAGCAGCCTTCTTCCCCTTGCCGGTCTTCTTCAATGTAGACATTACTAATGATTTTCTACGACAATGGATGGGGGAGATTGTGTTGTCTGAGCTATCAGACATACAACTTTGACAACGAACGAGGGTTGTTTCTGAGTAGCAGATATTTGGGAAGCAGAACAAAGGTAATCAGAAGACAAAGAAAGGAAAGCTCAGAAGAATAAACAAGAAGATGAAGGATAAAAAACTCTAAGGGCTGGCTTTTATAGGCCCAGGAGAGAGAGAAATGGGTGCTGATCGGACTTCACGCGCCCCCACTCGCAGGTGTAGGCCAACGCGAGCGCGACACGTGTCCCTGACAACTGTGTGAGGGGACACGAAAAGAAAAAATACAGCTGTTGCCAGAGTTCACGCGCCACCACTCGCAGGAACGACCAATGCGAGCGCGACACGTGTTCCTGACACTCTGTGAGGGGACACGAAAGGCAACTGTAGCACCTCGAGCACACGAAAGGTCTGACACGTCTCCATCACTGACCCATGTCAGCAACAACCAACCACGTTCAGGGACGTTTCGTTTTCAACGAAAAGGATAGATCTTCGCGCAACGATGAATAATAAGAAGAAAAAGACAAACCCCTACTAAAAGAGCAAACTGTTAAGTCTAACATCTATCTTGCCTCGCTCGCGCGAGACAAGACACACATTAGACTGGGGGGGCTTGAAGAGGTATGTACCCGCCTCAACATCAAGCGAGGCGGGTCAACCCACTAGATATGGACAAGAGTCTTGAAATCAAGACATTACGAAGGCACAAAGCCAAAACCTATGCGCATGGCGCATACCACATATGCCCAGGCACAAAACATGCTCAGGCATCATATGCCCAGGCACCACAGATGCTCAGGCATCACATATGCTCACGCATATCACATATGCGCGTGGCGCATCCGCGCGTGGCGCATATCACATGCTCGTGCATATCACATCTGCGCGTGAGAATAAAGAGAAGACCTCGCGCATCCTCAGGATAGGCGCGCATCACATATGCACATAATCAACTTCATCCTTATCCAAATCAGGATTAGGGCAACTTTGATTGTGCACGTCAGACAACCTTCCAGAAGGTATCTTTCTAAGGAATAAGAATATGCTGATGTTGACAGCTGCCAAATGAAAGGTGGACAGCTCAGCATGACACATGTGCTACCACGTGATTACAACCAATGAGAAAGCACCAGGTGTCCCAGAGGACACGTGGCGCAGAGCAATTGGAGGAGGCCAACAAGGCTGAGCCCAATCAGGGGAAACCCTAGCACTATAAATACAGCATCAACTTCACAAGGAAAAGATCATCCAACAACTGACAGTTACAGCCAGTAACATACTCATTCATTCACATTCAATCATATTTAATCACATTCACTCACAGACAGTTACAGTCAGTAACACTCTCAATCACAGAAAACTACAGAGTATTCAGCTATTAAGCAATACTCTCCAGATTTTCTTACTCTCATAACATTATCTTCTCCTACAGATACTTATTCTCACACCGGAGGGTTACCCCAAAGAGGACCCCTCTGTCCCTTTCTGAGGGGTAAGTTGACGGTGTTGTTCATTTTGTAGGTGGAAGAACCCAGATCCAAGAAAACCATCGGTGAAAGAGTATAATCACACTCGAGGAAAGTAGATCGTCTACCAGTGAGTCGATCCACGTCTCTTCACTTATTATATGATGATATTCATGTTATAACAAAACATGTATATATCAATGCAACATTCGAAAGTTTATCAAGTTTTATAATCCCAAATAATTATTCCAAACAATTGGAATAACAAAACTACGATTGCTGGGCTGGTGGTTCATCACCATCGTCACCACCGCTGCTACCACATCCACCGCTACCTCCTGCCCCATCGGCACCATCTTTTGGACCTTTTGGACCCTTTGGATCTTGATCTTCCCTGTAACAATGGATTTCGACACCGAGCAACTTAAACTTGACATTATTAGGTTTTGGCACTGTCTTCACAGATGGTTCGCTACCGCCATCATCAATGCATTTGGCTCTTTTTTCCGCTTGTTTGTCTTCATCGCCTTCGTCTTTGTCTGTGGCAACCGCCTTACCCTCATCATCAGACACAGCATCCATCGGAATTTGGTTAAGATCGACTGATGTTTCATTGGAAACAACATCTTCGGGTTTGGCTTCAACACTACTGGCAACTACTTCTCCTTCAGATTCATCGCTGTCGAGAATAAAACCATGAAATCAAATGAAAAATTAAAAGAAAAAGAAAACCCTACTTTTGTATTAATTAAAAATGATTGTTTTAATAAAGTATATTGATTTGATAATGAATAGAGTATGTTGCTGCATTGAATGTGAAAAGGTTTACATTAGAATATTAGATGGCTTATTTATTTAAATTCTATAATTTTCATTTAGCATTTAATAAACTTAGTTAATAATAATATGTGTGATGTCTAACATTTTGAAAGAAAAAAAATGAAATACATATGTTTAGTTTATTTTATTTGCTTATTTTGGAATAAACTTTAATGAAAATCGAGTTTTAAGTAAAGTATTTTGAATCATGTAAACTCGTAAATATTTTATTTAAACTAATTTATGCACAAATCGATCGGTTTATAATAAAATTTACATCTAAAAATGAAAAACAATACTCAAATTTGTGATGTTTTAATAGTTTCTTTAGGTATTAGATATTAAAAATTACAGAAACTTTAAACTAATATGCTAAATGAAAATGATAAAAGAATTAAATAAAACATCCTATCTGATATACACATTATTAGAGAACATGTAAACTATATGTTAAATTATTATTATAAAAAAATAAAAAATAAAAACTATTCAAGATTGATTGCTTCCAATTTCACATGAACTTCAAAAATAAATCTAAAATTGTATAGAACCACACTTGTAATTAGAATGCATATACATCCATACCTTTTCTTCGGGGATTCCATGTATTTCTCAGTAGCAGGTTGGCTCACATCGCTAGGCGATTGTGGTTCTTCATATTCATTCTGAGAAATCTCCACTGGTTGTTCCATACTCGAAAATCTTAGAGAGAGGAATTGAGAATGCTAGAGAGAATGTGTTTGATATGTGTGTGTTTGTGTGTTACTTATATATAACATAAATAGTACTTGTGTAAAACCTAAAAATTAATAATGAAAATAATTATAACCTTTAGGCATTAAGTACAATTATAAATTAAAAAATAATTATAAATTAAAACGAAACACATAAAATAAAAATAAAAGGTTAATAATTTTCGTAAATTTATTTTGTACTTAGTATTTTTTTTAATAGAAAGACCGCAAACACTCTTTAGGCTATGTGAAAATAAAATGTTAAAAGAACTAAAAATGATGGCTCGTACTCTCGTAAGCACCACGTGTGCAAGGATTTCACCTTTCATCCAAGTATATTGTATCATGGGATGTGAAATGTGGCGGGTGAGCAATAAAAAATTTGATGGCGTGGATGAAAAAGTTAGTTTAAATATTAATTATTAACTAAATAAATAGAGCTCTCACGCATAAATCATCATTTTTTTCTCTTATTGCCACTCCGGTTGTGAAATTCCGCACCCTCCTAGCAAAAGTGGCGGGATTTAGCATCACCTTTACCACAACACATAGCTTTAATTCTATATCTAAAATCCACGTAAATACCCTTAGTTAGATTTGAACTATCATCGCTTGATTGAAAAGAATTCACCAGTGTCATTTAGCGATAATAAAAAAGTACATTTTTAAAAACTTACCATGTATTAAAAAAATCACTTTTACCATATATTATGGTAATCAATCGCAGATTTATTTTGAACTTATAAAATGTAAGGTATTTTAGAGAATGTTTGAGATTGAGTTTGAAAAATGTTTATTGGCTTATTGGTGTTTTTAAAAAGCCATGTGTTTGGCAATCACAAAAATGTTTATGTGTTTTTTAAAAAGTTAAAAAACAGTTTTTAAGAAGCCCCAAATTCTGTCTTTTCTAAATAGTTTTTAAAATAACTAATAAGTTAATATTTTTCAAACTAAATCCCAAGCATGCTCTAATTAGTATAATATAAAAATTTTGAAATACCACACTACCTATTTTATTGTTTATTTTAAAGAAATAAATAAATGGAAATTACCCATGTATTTGACTGTTTTCTAACATATTCAACCTTAATTGATTTAATCTTTTTATTTAATAAGCATTAATTAGAAAATACTTTTTGTGTGTAATCTTATACAAACTCTTTAATTTATAGTTGTCAGATATTATACCTATTCCATATATAAATATTTTAATTAAAAAAAGTACTTTTTGATCAATATTGACTTGACTGAAAAGAAAATTAAAACGTATTCGATAAAGACATAAAGCGTATGACTGAAAACTTGGTACAAAATTTATCGAACATATTTTTTGGAAAGGGCTGAGAAAACATAAAATTACTTTTGTATATTAATTTTTTAACAACTAACAATACTAAAATGATTAATATAAACATTTTTGCAAGTTATCTATTGACTTTGTTCCAACAATTATCTTTTAATCAGTAATATTTTAGGGCTTAAGTTCGAAACCTGATTCAATGAGATTTTCTTCATAATGATAGGTTTCCTCCTAAATGGTGTTCCTTTTGAGTTAGGCCTAAAACTTTAAAATCATATTGATGATTGACATCTCGTCTCAATAGGACTCACTTGGATACTGGTGGTAATTCCAAACTTTGTTTTAAAAAATAAAAATAAATAAAGTTAAAAAGACAAAAAAAAAAACACTTCTTCTATATACTAAATACTTTATATATAATAGAAATCAAATGTTATGAAATAGAAATGCAATTGCATTAGATAACTGTTGTACTTTTATCTAATTTGATAATTTCTTTTGTTTTGATAGAATTTATTAATTGTAATAAGTTGAAACGGTAACTAGATAAATAATAAATTTTGTATAATCATTTTAACGACTACTCATACCCATTTAATCATACTCTTACTTATAAGCTACTTTAATTCTTCAAGAAATAATCTCATGCCAGAGTTTGAATTCAAAGAGAGAACGATTCTAATTTAGACGATAACATCAAACTTTTAAAACACAATTTATGCATAAATAATTAAATGGAATATTTACTATCTTCATTTATTTCAAATTAAATAAAGGTTCATTTTTGTTAAATTCTTTTAATTTAGTTTGGGTTTTAAGCCATTTTCTTAAACTGAACACACAATTTTAAGTTCAAGTGATATATAAATATTATCACAAATGACCAAATGTTTACATTTTATACATGTGACGTGATGCAAAAGGCCCTAAAAAATGTTAATCAGAGAGTATCGAACAGAAGCATCACGAACGAACAATCTATTGACTGTATAGAGATCGATATTGTAACATCTCAATTTTATCGAGGTTATCAAATTAGATGTCATTTGTTTTAGGGTTGATTTCATTCAAGATTGAGGGAGAACATTAAATTAAGACCAATATAACATCATCAACCGAAAAAGGGATGATACGGTAAGTGTTCAGTAGATACTAGATACGAGTTGTTGAGGAATATGATCACAGCATGGAATATGATGTTAACTTGAAGATATAACACATAACGTAGTGTAATCAAATTAGAACCATCAACATGAAATAAACTAGTGTATAATCATGTTAAATGGGTAAACTTTGGTATGGTTATGTTAATTTAACCTAAAATGAAGTATAATAACTGTTGATTATTATAGTTAATAAAGAATACTATGATCAATCCTTAAAGTGAAGGTCATAGAATACGAGGAAATGAACTAGTTATGGTGACTTGGGGATTTTATTACAAATGGGGTTTTATGCCTTGTAAATTTGTTGGATGGATATAATATACTTAGTTGAATTGGTTAGTATAACAAAATAATTAACGATAAAAATGGGATTAGAAGATCACATGTAGTTAGTATAATGAGTAACGTTTACAATGCATACACAATACATTCTAATGTCGTAAGTGGACTTGCAAATTTAACCATTTGAAAATGCTTAAATTATTTAAGCTAACGTTTGTAATTGGTTAACCGAACTCAAATTTATTAAAATAATCGGTTTTATTTCAGTTTTTGCTAAAACTTCTAATTAGTCTCTAGAGGTGCACAGAAAACCTAAACCTAGAACCGGACCCGAAAAAAAAAACCGGAACCGGTTTTTTATACCCGGGTTTTATAATACCCGAATCCGTACCCAACCCTACCCGTAGGGTACGGATAGGGTATGCATTTTAGTACTAAAACCCGTACCCGAACCGGACCCGATTTGTACCCGTTTATACCCGTACTGTTTCCATACCCGGAACCGGGTTTTTCAAATACTCAGTCCATACCCGAAAAATAACTGAAAAATACCCGAAAAATACCCCTAAAAAGTGCAACTCTTAAAAAATTCTAATCCATACCCCAAAAAAACCCGGAAAAAAACCCGAAATACAATTTTTTTTCAATACCCGAAAATAGGGTATTCAAATACTCGGTTCTATACCCAACCCGAACCCGATACATAGAGTATGGTTTTTAGAGGCAATACCCGGACTCGAACCCGACCCAGGTATTACTAATACCCATTTTTCGAATACCCGATCATACCGAACCCAGTTCCATACCCGAACCCGGATTTTCTAATACCCGATTTGTGCACCTCTACTCAAACCTATGGTTAACTTCACTTTCAAACTGGTTTCTTGTATACCACTTCCGGTTAACCAGCTATGATATGCACCTCAAATCTATGGTTTAGGGATGAGATCAGAACCGTACTGGTACCGACCGGTCCCTATCCCGGTCCCGAAAATCGCGAATTCTTGTTACCGGTACCGAAATATCCGGTTTAGTACCAGCACGGGACGGTACCGGTATTTAAGGTAAAAATTCGGGAATACCGGTCTCATACCGTACCGGTCCCAGTATCGGTACTGAAACTCAATACTTCGGTACCGATTTAGTACCGACGGCACCAAATCAGTACCGATTTCGGTACCGGTACCAATACCGATTTTGCTCATCTCTACTATGGTTAGCTTCACTACCTCCAATCACTCGAGAGAATAGATCTCTCTCCGTTGCACTAACCACTTTCATCTCATCGCTCTCGATCTGCTTCATGAATTCAAGCACAAAGTATACATGTCATATCCTTAGTCCCAAGTGAAACATAAAAAAAATCATAAATCTCCTCATGATCATGCAAGAAATAATCAGTTGCACACCCAACAATAAGATCATCATCATCTACTCTACCAAAATCCACTTCCAAAGATGAAAAAATAATAATAAGACAGATAGCTGGGATGAAGCTATACTACAACAACACAAGTTACCAAAAACCCAACTCTTTCCAAGCTGGACAAAGAATTCCCAACTAAATCAATCAATGTCTTTGAATCCTCCTTCCCTACCAATGCCCAATAAAAACCATTCACCCACTTGTTCAAGCAGTTGCAGACACCCGTGGCGCCACATTCTTGGCGGTTCCATTAACAACTACTCCGCGGTTCACACGCTCCCTTTGATATCCATCACCACGGTTGGGTAATGCTCCACCACGCCCACCACCTCTGTTGCCGCCATAATCATTTCTACCACCACCAAAGTCACCAGCACGATTGTACCCTCTTCCGCCACCGTAGCTTCCACGGCCCCTCAGGTCTTCATTTCTGAAGCCACCCCCACCCCTTCCAACAGGAAACCGACCACGTGCTCCTGTTTCAAAATATAACGGCTCAAAAATAACACGCTATGATGCATTTTTTTACTTTTTCAGCGTCGTTAAAATTTGTGATCAACTTAGAGGTGGCAATTTAACCCATTTAAGTACAGACTCACCTTTATTCTAAAAGTTATACTGATGTCTTAGAACAGTTGCTTTTAATCATATATACATTAGACAAAATGTTGGAGTCAACCCAGCCCCCAATTGGATCCATAATAAAATTATTCATTCTGAACCACACGTTATTATTATTATTATGAATCAACCAACCCACACCCATTTTTGCTACCTGTAATCTATATGCATTATATGTTTCTCTTACTAATTTGAAGCACATTACAGTTGAGATATTATTGAAGAAAAACTTAAGTCGTTAATAAACATAAATAACTTGCCTTTTGAGTATGTGGACCGTTTCTCCTCAGCAACGGTATTGCGCCCACCGATTACGACTGGCGAGGCCTAAAACAGCATATGATATGTATATCAGATTACCCGATAATATAAATAACCACAAACAGACAAATAAGTAAGTACATGAATGATTAGCATACAAACAGAAACTGACGCATACCTCAATCGCCTTTTGAACAGCATCAGGCTGCTCAAATTCAACGAATCCAAAACAGAACCCCTGTTGCTGCCATAATATTTAGTGAAAGTTAAAAACTAATAACATAAAAAGATGCTTTGAAAAGTAGATATGTACCCGATGGCTCTGAACTTGAATACCATTGGGCTTAATAGGCCCAAATTTCTTGAACTCATCCTCCAACATAGCAGGTGTAGCACTCATAGGAAGCCCCTTAATGTAGATGGAGAACCCATCACCTGCCCAAAACGAGAGAGATTAAATATATCATTTGTGCATAAAATCATAAAAGTATGAATATGCTTTCAAAGAACATAAGCATACCTTCTTCCTCATGAATATCATTTTCAACTGCCCCAACTTTAGAGATTGCTGCCTCCGGAACCGGGACAGGTGGCGGGACACTGTTCACCTTCTGCTCTTGGATCCTAGGTTGATGTTTCTTCGGGACCGGTGATGGAGATGAAAACGGAACACCGTTCTGCTTCAGGTCCATTACCTTAAACAACAATAAAACATCCAATATATTATGTGAATGAAAAACTAGATTATAAAGATAAGAGAAAATTGCACAAATGTTTGGACCAGTTTTGTAACTTTTAAAATCTGGGGACCAAACTTGCAATATGAACAAACCACGGGGACCATTTTCTATAAAAACAACTTACAATAGAAGCATATGACTTCTTTGGGGCTTCTTCAATCTTGGTGTTGGACTCAACTTCAACAACCGGTTGAACAACTTGATCAGATACTGCCTCTTTCTCCTCCACAACCGCCACCTGGACTTCATCAACAACTTGAGGTACTGCCACTTTCTCCTCCACAACCGCCACCTGGACTTCATCAACAACTTGAGGTAATGCCTCTTTCTCCTCCACAAGCGCCAATTCTGCCACCACGTTCTCTGGAGGATTGATAACTACTTCAACTTCAGATTCTTTAGGTGGTTGAACAACTTGATCAGTAATATTATTCTCCACCACTTGTACACGTTCAACCACTGCAGATAAAAAGATGAAGCATATAATAGCTTAGTTTCAATTTCCAATGAAAATTAAGTATAAAATGTCTGGGTGTATCTTAAGTTCTTAAGTCACCTTGCTCGGGATTGATGGAATCCTCGACATGCTCAACTGGGTCGATGTTTCCATTATTTTGAACACTTTCTTCAATGTAACGAAACATATCGTTTAACACAAAGTAGCCTTTGTCTTGTGGTGCAAGAAAGAAAGATTGAGTGAACTTTTTAAGAACATTGTCTTTTCCGGTCAGGTACCCTGTGACTAAAACGTTCACTCCGCCACTCAATGATTCTTGTGCATCCACAGATTTAATCTCCGCCCTGAACTCGTCATAGTTAAGAGATAATATCTTAGAATTGATTGCCTGCACATTAAAAGTGATCAGAATTAAAACATTATAAAAAATTATCTTCAAGAGAACACTTATTGACAAGCGTATTTATAATAACATTACAAACGTCCATGGTAGTGGTTATGCTCATGGAACCGTCTTCCTCGGGACGTCCAAGTTTACTGATATTTTGATAAAACCAATGAACTAAACCAGGAGATTGGTGTAGTATACGATAATATTGCTGGACAAACGCATTGCCAACCTATTTACAAACCAAACATTAAATATAAGCATGTTACTGCAAGCAATACAACAATATAAAAATTCTAGTTAAAGTGGTTTAAAGATGCACTCAACTACTTTGTAAACAAGAGTAAAGAAACTTTAAAGCTTAAAATAATAGACATAAATTAGACCTTTGATGAGAAACACCAACTAGGTTTTTCACATGGACTACTAGCAGCTTTTGATTAACAAATTACAATAACAAACCAAGTGCATAAAATCAATAAGTAAAATGTTGCTGTATTAATCCATGAACGGTGACACCAAAAAGTAAAGAACTAAAGATTGAAAAAACCAAATGAGGTATATGTGTAAGCATTTTAACAAAGCATCAAAAGAGACGAGAAGAAAGTCATACTAAAAATCCTGAATTCATTTATAATTTGCATAAGTTTACATCAATAACACCCTATAAATTAAAAACAGAATCACTTGCAGTATTACTGATTAACAACCAAACAACTATATAAACATTAGATACCCACCACTCCAGATGGTGCATTATGAGCACAAACCATTAAAATTAGACTTAACATAAAAAAAATTATATATTAACTCATATCATTTGCATTTTAGCCCCTAATATCAATTGCCGTAGAATCCATAAACACAACTATGAACTATCAGATAAAAGAGAAAAAGATGAAAAGGGTGAAGCCAAGAAGTATAATGAAAGTGAAACAAGAAGCTTAGAAACTTTGTTGTTTAGTTGAAATTATGTTGACATAGCTCACTCGATTAAACGCCGATATCCTAATACTAATTACGATACACTCCTGAAAGCCTAAATCACACCAAAAACTGCGTAAAACCAAACAATATAACTAAACAACATAAATAAAGTACCATTAAAATCATACAAAGGTATTGAGCTCAGCACATCAATATAATAATAATTATTATTATTATTATTAATTAATTAATACAGGTAGTTTTGGCACACAAATCATTACCACACAGCAAAAGGATAACTTATGTTGTAAGTTTAATATTATACGAAAATAAAATAAAATAATGAAAATAACAAAACATACAACTTGAGGAGACACAGGTTGCTGCTGAGCTGCCATTGTTGAATGTATGGAAACCCTAACAGAAACAGTGAAGAGGTAGGTCCCAGCAGAGCCCAGTTGGACCCGCAAGACTCACCTTAAACAGGGACGTCTGCGCAGAAACCAACTGGATCCGCAGGACCAACCATGCTCAGAGACGTGACGTCCTTACGCGCAGTACGCAAGCTGGTCCCGCAGGAAATGCCTCCCAATGGTGAAGGACTCCGCCTGTCCCCGCAGCCTCGGATACAAGCCATTAGGGAAGGCCACCCGCGCAGCAAGGCTACACGCACAAGGCACTTAGCTCTCAATCATTCAGTGTCACCTGAAGGAATGAGCGAAGCCGGGAACAATCCCGCACAAGGGCGGGAGGGGGAATACTCCCGCCCAAATAAGCCAGTCCGTACGATACGGGAAGATCTTCTGTACTGTACCTGACGAGGTATGGGAAAAAGATCTGACTAAAGATACGACAGCTTATGGACAACAGTATGGCGAGCAGCATGCTCCTACACTGTATGTCACTATTAGCCGCTGCCTACTCACCAACTCTTGTCATACCACGTGCGTAGCCGGCAGTTGGTGGAAAAGGAATAGTATACAGCAGGCCTGGTCGCTATCAGCCGCTACCTACCCACCAACTACCAGCAGGGCACGTGCGTAGGCTACTGTTGGTGGAACAGGAACACTGTTGCAGCCGGCCATACCTCCTTGGAAACCTACCTTCGGCTATAAATACCACAAATGGTATGACCATCTCATCTTATCATATCTTATCTTATATTATCATATTATACCTGATATCTGCTCTAGCAATCTCTTAATATACATTTATATTTAAAGAGCAATCTAGTCTGATTCTCACGCCGGAGGGTGGTCACAAGGAGGAACCCCCCCCCCCTTCTCAGTGACAAGCTCACGGTGTCTGTTTTGCAGGTTATCAGAAGAACCATCTTCCAAGGGTCTAACCCCTCGTGGGAAACATCTATCTAACCCCCAGGTTATCAGTAATCTGTCCGGGGTCCGGTTAGTGTTTCTTCATTGGCGCCATCCGTGCATAAAGCTAGAACTACATTTTTCTCCAGTTTTTTCAAACTTCTACAAAGATGGTTAGAGAAATTCCGGTAACCACAACCCCAGCTACTGGGGGGAATACCGGTAACACAGTTTTTACAAACACTACCCCGGTTACCCAAGCCGGGGCAAGTGAAGTAAATTTTACGAACACTACCCCAGTTACTCATGCTGGGGCAAGTGCAGTAAATGATCGCCTACTGGGATCCACTGATACCCAGTTTGAGAAACGAAGATTCCCCCGCCAAACTCTCGATGAAGTTAAGGCATGGGCGGAGGCACGACAAAAGGAATTCCAGGCTGAGTTGGACGAACGCTTGCGTTCCGTACAACAGGCCGACGAATTCGAATACTGGGAGGATGACTCGGAGGAATCCGACTCTGACGCGAACCCTCGCCATAGGGCAAAAGGGAAGCGTAAGGAAATGGAATCCCAACCGAAAAGGCATTTTGGAGAAGCCTTCAAACCAAAAAGCACAGGTGGAAGTCCACGAGACTTCTCCAAAACGTTCAGACCAAACGTTGCAAATGCGGGAACGTCCAAATTTGCAAGGGACATTGCGGAAGCAATCGCCCCAAAGAGTGCCAAACAAATGCCTAACATAGGCACATATGACGGTATATCTGATCCAGACGATCATTTGAACAGGTTCATAGCGGGGGCAACCGTCAGCAATTGGACGGAACCCACGTGGTGTTACATGTTCCAAATGACGCTTGTTGGGGCTGCTAGAGCTTGGTTTGATCGTCTACCGGTCAACCACATCTACGACTGGGCAGACTTCCAGCAGAAGTTTAGCCAACACTTCAGCCAGCAACGGAAGTATACCGAGGAGCAATGGACAATCCTCAAATGCATACGAGAAGAAGATGAATCTCTGCCAAACTTCATCACTCGCTTCAACTCAAAGAAGCTAAGTTTGGGCAATATCAGCGAAGATCTTGTTCGCGCTGCCTTCATCCAGGGCGCGCATGACCCAGAGCTCATCCGCACCCTAACGGGTAAAGATGGCATGCCATCCACATGGGATGCCATCCACATGGGATGCCATCATGACAGCAGCAAAACGCTATGCGGAAACGGAGAAGCAACTAGGTAGAGATCTCCCACAGAGCACAAACCTCTACACTCAAAAGACGAGAGAAGACAACGTCCTCACCGCCCGACTAAATAAAAAGCGGAAGCTAGGCATTTGGCAGTCAAGGGTAAACTTTGACACCTCATCCGGCTTGCAACATCGATTGGGCGGAAGGGATAATGTACAGCCGCACCGGAACTCCAGATGGACGCCACTCACCAAAAGCGTCACTGAGATATTCGCCACTGAAGAGCTCCCGTGGCCAAAGCCTCCAATAATCCGACATCGTCACGATG
Organism: Bidens hawaiensis; assembly: GCF_021521415.1. NCBI lineage: Eukaryota > Viridiplantae > Streptophyta > Magnoliopsida > Asterales > Asteraceae > Bidens > Bidens hawaiensis. The sequence continues at coordinate 127,392 of NW_027506099.1, forward strand.
CTGATCGGAGCAAATACTGTGACTTTCACAAGACAAAAGGCCACAACACTGAAGAATGCATAGACGTAAAAGACATGGTCGAAGCATTTGTCAGAGATGGGACGCTCGCGCACCTCGTGGCGCAATAAAGGCTGAGCAGGCGGGTGCGTGTAGAACCCCAGATGGGGAAAACACGAATAAAAATTCCAGCTTCAATGTCGACACTACATGCTGCGTAAACAACGAGATCCCGAACCAGGTGCGTATCGGCTCGATGGCACTCCCATCCCAACAACATGGAAGGGAGCTCATTTACACAGTTTGCATGTAAATCAATTCCAATTTGTAAAGAAAAGGCCAAGAGCCACTTCTAATGGAAATGATTCTCTTTAGAACATCGAAGCTGATGATTTTACATTTATACTTTTCTGAACACTAATATGCCGGCTTTCACCGCATAATTACGTGAAGAATCGTGGCATGGGGAAGACGGCAAAAGACCGCATAAACCCAAAAAGGACAAAACCTTCACGCAGGTCAGTTGAAGGGGAAAAGTTCAGCACCCAAAAATGAAAGTGCCGGTCTATCCGCACGAATCATAATGAGGAAACTGAACAATAACCTATCAACAACCGCGCGTCGAACGGTTAAACTATGCAACACTGGTGACGGCATTCACATTACGTGAAGTCGTTGCGTGGGAAGGCGGTCCTACCCGCACAAACCCAATAACATGACAAACCTTCACGCAGGTCAGATATGGGTAAAGTTTTGCCATCCTACTAAGTGCAAGTGACGGTTCTACCCGCACAATCACGAAAGAGGAAGCAAAACTTCACACCTATTATCAACCACGTTCAAAGGTTAACTTATCCTCAAAGGATGAGGAAAACCTACACGCAGGTCAGATATGGGTAAAGTTTTGCCATCCTACTAAGTGCAAGTGACGGTTCTACCCGCACAATCACGAAAGAGGAAGCAAAACTTCACACCTATTATCAACCACGTTCAAAGGTTAACTTATCCTCAAAAGATGAGGAAAACCTACACGCAGGTCAGATGAAGGTTAAAGTTTAGCCATCCTACTAAGTGCAAGTGACGGTTCTACCCGCACAATCACGAAAGAGGAAGCAAAACTTTAACCCATTATCAACCACGTTCAACAGGTTAACTTATTCTAAACACTTGGAAAATTGCTAATTTAAACTAAGTATGCAAGTCATAAGTTTATAAAGCAAGAAACCCAAAGAAGGAAATAACAATCTTATACGCAAAAAGATTTGTATTTCACAAACGAATTATTACAAGAATGGCCGGGTAACTACCCGCCTACGAAAAGAAAAAATAAATACATCTGTACAAGACTATCCTAGCAATGGGAAGGGATCTTCAGGATCAAGCTTCAGGGCCGCTTCCACTTGGACCCGCTCCATCAGAAGAACGGGGCGGTTCGAGGAAAGCTTTAAGGATAGCTAACCCATCATCAGCAGCAGCTACTTCCTTCACCTTCTCCACCACCGGATGCGGGAAGGCGGCATATTGGTTCACCGCTTGGTCATATGCAGCTTCGGTGTCCACATCGAACAAAGGGAAGTTGGAAGGCGGGACGCCTTTCTCAACGAACCCTAAACCAAGCAGGAAGCCGGCCCTTTCCCCATCCTCATGAGAAGCGTTGAGGGCTGCGCTCATGGCATCATCGTAAGTAGTCTCTGAGAAGACCCGATGCACAACCTACAAAGAAAATACAAGTGTCAAACACCTTTTCTATGTACAAAGGAAAGCGTGAAGACGTAAAGCTAAACATACCTGAGTCAACGCTTCTCGAAGAAGCCATTCCTTGGCAACCAGAGCTTCTTGGAGGGCGGCTTGAGCTTGGGTGCGGGCGCGTTCGGCTTCGCTTTTGTTAAGGTTGGCAAGTAGCACTTCCTTTGCAGCAGCCTCTTCAACGCCCTTAAGCTTCCGCTCGGTGTGGTCAAGCACGCCCCTCTGGTCCAGGATCTCTTGGAGCTTCTTTGCATCCTCCATTGCCAAGGCATCATGAGCCTGCTGAAGAGCCTCTAATTTTGCTTTAAGCTCTTCATTCTCCACGCGTAGAGGCTCAGCAACAGCTTCAGCCTTGGTGGCCCTCTCGGTTGCGTTCCTCGCAGTTTCCTTAGCCAGCCGAAGCTGTTCATTAACAGCTTGGGCAGCCTTGGAACGGGCCTCGAGTCGAGCCTGAACTTCAACCTCAAGGGCCTTGAAGGCCTTCTCCTTCTCCGCAGCCGCTGCGGAGAGTTTTTGGTTCTCCTCCCGGATAGCCCGCGCCTGAGCTACTTCTTTAGCGCGAGCTGCTTTTAACTTGTCGTTTTCACGACAAAGCAGCTCGACGCGCGGCTGCATCCGGGCGAGGAGAACCCGAAGCTCATTGCTTAGCCTACCCTCCTGGTAGCTAGCCATGACTTCCCCCAACGCACCACTGGGAGCAGCGTGACGAGCCCATTCCACGCACTCCACAGGGGTACGAAGGGTTGTTCCTCGGCGTATGTTCCATCGCGGAACATACACTTCATTGGAATCCGACACTGCAAAAAACAAAAAAGCAGTTAGGAAAAAGATGATAAAAAATATAAGTGAAAAAGGGCCAAAGGAACCCTACGCACCTGTAGGGTCTATAACAGGCCGATAGCCGCCGAACCCATCACCTGAACCCAAAGGAAATCCATCCAAAAGGTCAGGCAGATGGGAAGGTGGCAAAGATTGGCGAGAGCCCCCATGCGTACCTGATGGGCCGGCCGTCGGTGCCGGTGGCGGGGGGCATGGTGGCAGTCGCCGCAGTCACTGCCGCAGAATCCGCAGCAATGGTAACCGCCGGCTCGGTGAAGGATGCTGTAAAAATCGCACTCACGCGCCGCGGAGACGTCAACTCGGCTGGAACAGTCGGCTCAGAGTGAGCAACTGGACCAGCGGAAGCAGGCGCAGGCGCCTGGGTCGTCGCCTCTGGTAGGCTGACCAAGCCTACCGTCATCGGCGGGGAGATAGTACTCGGCACTCCACCCTGGAATGCGTCAACATCCACGCCTGCGTAAAGAAGAAAAGTGTTAAAAGGATATTGAACTATGAAGATAAAAGCTGAAGGAAGTTCTACTTACTGGTTTTCTTGAGCCTGAAAATACGGACGGGCGGGGACGAACCCGATGGAGCCGGCCTCTTTGCGCCGGTCACCGTCGTCTTCTTGGGCTCTCCGGAGGGGACAGTCGCAACCTCCGGAGCCGTGGTCTTATCACCACCGGGATTCCCCGCCACCTCGTCGCTCTCTGTCTCCGAGTCAGACAGAGGCACCGGATCGGCAGTGGAGGCCACCTTCTCCTTTCCCTTCCCGCCGGCAGCCTTCTTCTTCCGCACCAACGGAGGACCATCTGCGGATTCCTCATCAGAACAGACGATTAGAGGAATTCCAGCAGAGGTTTCAACATTGAGGGGTCGAGGGTTGAAGAGCGCCTTACCTGGCCGCTTGGCGCTAAGGATCTCATGGCCTTGCGGATAGACCTCCACGAACCGATCAGCAGTTTGTTCGAGGATGGGCAACTCGTTCTCGTCAAGAGCGCGAGTACCCATCCGTACGGGACCGTCAGCCTCCCGCGGGTTGAGGAGCGACTTCAGGTCGTTCCCCTCTGAAATAAACAGAAAAAGTTAGAAGAAATTTAAAATCAACAAAGGGAAAGAAAGCATACCGTAAGGAACAGAGTTCGAACCGTATTCGAGGACGATCGGAACCTTCTGCGCGTCCGCCGCCTTCCAAACCCGGCTCATCCCCAACATGACCATCCCGGACTCCGCAAACCGGTAAACCGGAGATTGGATCCGAGATATCCTCGAAAACCATTCCGCCTCCTGGTAGTTGGAGGCGTGAAGGCTTGGGAGAGCTTGCCCATTTTTAAACTTCATGGCAAGGGGAATGGCGCGGGCGGAGATAAAGAAAAACTCCCTCTTCCATGCGCGAAGACTGCGCTCCGTCGCGCAGATCTTTAAACCCTTAATCCGGGTTGTCAACGTGTACCACCCCTGGATGCACCTCCAAGTGTAGAAGGTCATCAGGCGGTCAACGTAGGGCTCAACACCCAGTATCCGGCACACCCACTCAAAATGGCGAATCTTGGCAATCGCCATGGGGTGCAACTCGGTCAAATGAACACCGTGCCTCTCAAGGACACGGTAAACAAACTTTGTCAATGGGAACCTAAGATTCCCATAGACAAAGAATGCTGCATAAACCCCGATCTTGCCTCTGGGGGCATCGTACACGGTCTGATGGGGTTCAGGAAACTCAGGCTCGAGATGATCGAGCATGAACTTCCTGACAACATACCGGTACAGATCGCCGGGCAGAGCACACTGGCACTCGCCAGCAGTACTCTTATCATCGGCCGAAGACTCGAGATCACGTGAAGACATCTTGCAGAAAGAAGAAAGCGATTTCGGGAAAATGCTTGCCTGAAAAGGGGAGTATTTGCCGGAAATCGCTAAGAAGAAGAAGAGAAGGGTGAAAGTGTGGATTACAAAGAGGTCTCTCCCCCTTTATATACTAATCGCAATTAATGCGATGAATTTAATGCGGAGGAGAGAGAAATCGAATGTGCAATGAAACTATGACACGTGGCAAAAAGCAAGCTGGCAACAGCTGTTGACAGGACGCGTACCATTAATTTCGCGGCCACGCGCCCGAATAATCGCGCCCACGCGCCTGAAAAGCGTCTGGAATGACCATGTACTGTCACGTCACCATAACTTCCTGCACGTCCTGACACAGTCAGAAGAAACCGTCGCACGACGTTTCAGAGGTTTGGACTGTTCCTATCTTTCCACCAACCTTTCGAATTTCAAAATTCAAAATTTAAAAATATTAAAAAATAAGCGGGAAAATACCCCTTACCTTGGCAAACAAGTAACCGTAAGACGGATGCGGGTACAGTGTAAAGGCAAAACCCTTCACGTACCTAGCACCCGCAGGGAATTAAAGCCAAGTAAAACCTTGGCAAACAAGTAACCGTAAGACGGATGCGGGTACAGTGTAAAGGCAAAACCCTTCACATACCTAGCACTCGCAGGGAATTGAAGCCAAGTAAACTTTGGCGAACAAGTAACCGTAAGACGGATGCGGGTACAGTGTAAAGGCAAAACCCTTCACATACCTAGCACCCGCAGGGAATTGAAGCCAAATATTCCTCGGCAACCAAGTAACTATAAGACGGGTGCGGGTACAGTGTAAAGGCAAAACCCTTCACATACCTAGCACCCGCAAGGAATTGACGCCAGGAATACCTTGGAAGTAAAGTAACCGTAAGACGAGCGCTGGTACAGTGTTAAGGCAAAACCCTTCACATACCTAGCGCTCCGCTGGGAATTGAAACCAAGAAGGATCTTCTGGGCAATGCTTGCGGAAACGGATATAACATCCCCGCATAGCGGGAACGTCGTGAACTACGTTGTTTGAAGCTCCAGGATGGAATTGGTGGTTTTAACATAATTGATCACTATGTTCAAAACTACCAAAACCTCATGGAGAGTCCACACAAGTGGGACTCAACGCTCCTGACTTGCGAGGAGGTTACAGACCTACCCGCATCATACCCAAAGACCAAGCAGGAAACTCGGGAATTTCTACAAGTGACAAGGACTTCCGCGGGAAGAATACCCATGGAAAACCTTAAAAAACCCTTTTCAAAACCCTTTGCTTAAGTCCAAAAGTTCACCTCACTTTATTAAACACGCATGAGAAGAACATTGGACTGGGGGGACTTGAAGAGGTAGGTCCCAGCAGAGCCCAGTTGGACCCGCAAGACTCACCTTAAACAGGGACGACTGCGCAGAAACCAACTGGATCCGCAGGACCAACCATGCTCAGAGACGTGACGTCCTTACGCGCAGTACGCAAGCTGGTCCCGCAGGAAATGCCTCCCAATGGTGAAGGACTCCGCCTGTCCCCGCAGCCTCGGATACAAGCCATTAGGGAAGGCCACCCGCGCAGCAAGGCTACACGCACAAGGCACTTAGCTCTCAATCATTCAGTGTCACCTGAAGGAATGAGCGAAGCCGGGAACAATCCCGCACAAGGGCGGGAGGGGGAATACTCCCGCCCAAATAAGCCAGTCCGTACGATACGGGAAGATCTTCTGTACTGTACCTGACGAGGTATGGGAAAAAGATCTGACTAAAGATACGACAGCTTATGGACAACAGTATGGCGAGCAGCATGCTCCTACACTGTATGTCACTATTAGCCGCTGCCTACTCACCAACTCTTGTCATACCACGTGCGTAGCCGGCAGTTGGTGGAAAAGGAATATTATACAGCAGGCCTGGTCGCTATCAGCCGCTACCTACCCACCAACTACCAGCAGGGCACGTGCGTAGGCTACTGTTGGTGGAACAGGAACACTGTTGCAGCCGGCCATACCTCCTTGGAAACCTACCTTCGGCTATAAATACCACAAATGGTATGACCATCTCATCTTATCATATCTTATCTTATTATTATCATATTATACCTGATATCTGCTCTAGCAATCTCTTAATATACATTTATATTTAAAGAGCAATCTAGTCTGATTCTCACGCCGGAGGGTGGTCACAAGGAGGAACCCCCCCCCCCTTCTCAGTGACAAGCTCACGGTGTCTGTTTTGCAGGTTATCAGAAGAACCATCTTCCAAGGGTCTAACCCCTCGTGGGAAACATCTATCTAACCCCCAGGTTATCAGTAATCTGTCCGGGGTCCGGTTAGTGTTTCTTCAAACAGAAAAACGAATAAGTGATTAGAGAGCACATAAATCATCAAATTAGAAGCTGAATACATAAAGAAAGACAGATCGATTGGAACGAGTATGAGTGAATCTGTACCTGGATGAAGAAAGAATATAACTGAACCGGTGATCACCAAATTTGTGATTATTATTAGGGTTTGGTTTGGTGTGTATACTGAACTTGACGGATGGATGGATCTCGGGCGGTACGTCAGGGAGAAGGAAAGGAAAGGAAATGTGGGAAAGGGTTTTCAGGTATTTATATTGTACGGAGGAGGGCAAGACCGGCTAAACCCGGTCTAAATCAGACCCGATTATTTACAATGCAGTTAAGTTTCAGATCCTTCTAATATCATTAAACGGTGTGGGGGTCTGATCATTTTCTCTTTACATATACCGAGTAAGACCTCTCGATCTGTTATTTTATAATAGAGTTGGTTGGATCCCGGGTAATAAGAATAGTACTGAACAGGTTCGAGTCGGGTCTCGTGGTCCACACCATTTTTTTTTTCCTGTAAATTTGATAATACGAATCAGTTTTGTTTATTTATTATAAACTTAGTTTGTTTAAAGTAAGAAAATTAGAGTGACGATTAGTTGCGTACACATAATTTTCATAAAGTAGTATTATGTGTAGCTAATGGGCCTTGGTGGGCATGGTAATGTGTAGTTAGTGGGCCTTGGTGGACATGGTAATTTGTAGCTAATGGGCCTTGGTTGGCATGGTAATGTGCATACCCTATCCGTATTTTAGGAGTAGGGTCGGTACGGGTTCGGATATTAAAAACTCTGGTATTAAAGAAACCAGTTTCAGGTATTTATTTTCAGATTTGGTTCCGGGTTTGGGTTTTTCTGCACCTCTAGACTTGATTTATATATTATAAGAAGTAACGTTAG